>NC_140937.1:30942267-31042267 GCF_014529385.1 Adiantum capillus-veneris | reverse complement strand
AAATGCACATGATATATAGGTTTTACATATAGTGCCCCCCACCTGCTCCCAACCGACTCCATGGTCTCTCAAAAACATTAAAATCCACATAAATAGTGCTATTTTTGTCGTATATGTCAAAGTCAACAATGCAAAAGCGTAGAGCCAAGAGAGAATACACGAGAGAGAGAGAGAGAGAGAGAGAGAGAGAGAGAGAGAGAGAGAGAGAGAGAGAGAGAGAGAGAGAGAGAGAGAGAGAGAGAGAGATGAACTAGATAATATTACAATGGGACCTGGGTGCTTCTTATATACTACTTTGAGGTCGATAAGTAACCCCCTAAAGAATCTTCCTACCTAGAATTAGTAGAAAAACATGTAAAAATGAAATAAATACAAGGAACACAATGGGCTATTCACTGGAGATGCTAAGAATTTAACACCCTCTATGTGGCTTGTAATGTACATATGTAGGAAGACCAAGTCAATGAAGAAGGATTTTCTACCACCAACCTTTTACTTCAGAAGAATTCCATCTTGAGCATTGATTACCTCACAAAAAAATGAATTACAGGCACACTACACCCAAAAATCCCCATTCTTGAACTATGAACACATCATGTCCAAACTTTTCTATACAATGACCTTTTGGAATACATCATGTCCATAATCCCAATGGATTTTTACATCCATAGTGTTTTCTACATGCCATGCTAGTTTGCCAAATGCATGTGCCTTGAACTATGAACTATGAATTCAAACGCCAATAACTTGAACTCCAACACATGGGTCCAAATCATGTATAGAGAGCTCATGTTGCTCCTCCTTGCCGCTCACAAGCCTCTCTTTAGCAGAAGCAAGTTGTAGAAATGGCCATCTGACTAGAAATTTAGCATATTGGCCATAGTGGCCATTGCCATGTGTGCCATGCCAATTTCCTGAGTTGAATCTTTATCACCTCTATCCCCGTCAAGCTCGCCTTTGCCTGTGTCCTTTTTTAAAACTCATACCATGCCTTGGGCCTCACAATTGCGAGACAAATAGGTCACCACCTCACTTGAGGACCTCCTATGTGCTGATGCAACTAACTAGGTACTGGTCAATGTGTTATCCATAGCCATCTTTATCTTGGATCTTCTTGGTCAAAGAATGCCACTATGGAATATCCCTAGAGAACCTTCAAAATTCTACAAAAGATGAAAGGTGGGCATGGGAACTCCTTCGACACCTAGTTCATTTTTTATGTGACACATATTACATATATGTGTGTAGCCTTTTGAAAAGGTGCCTGGAGATATGAGCTGCTGGATATTGGCTGCGAGATCTTTTGCATATAAACACTTCCTTTTGTATATGAATTATAACATATGTTGTAAATATATTGTATGTACACTATGGTCTATTGAGTGTGAGTCTCTCTCTCTTTTTCTCTCTCTCTCTCTCTCTCTATCTACTGTGTATAGCCATGGTTTTCCCAAGCTTCAAACCACCTTAAGCTCTCTGCACACTCCACCCATTCCCAATAACTGGTATCAGAGCAGTCCGATCTCAATCCTTGCTTCCATCATCACGTGTGCAGCCCTCCCAAGCAGGAGATGGAAGCTTGAAAGCTTGAGGCAGTCGAGTGCAATAGAGAAACTTCTTCAAGAATAGTGTGCAGGAATTGCATTGATTCACGCTTTCTTTAGTGGATACTCTACTGGAGGTTTTACTAAGTATGCCTTGATTTCCTAGTACACGACCAGATTTAAGGTTCATAAAGACTTGTGAAGCCTTGGATAGAGTACTTACCTTTTGATTGACTTGTTATCAATTTCCACTTGACTTGATTGCAACTTCTATTAAGCTGTCGATTCCTTGGCTGCAACCTGATTTGTACAAATTTGATCTAGCTAGCTATTCTTTCACAAAGACCATATAGTTTTTTCTAGCTATTGTGATTGATCTATGTGTATCACTGCAAATTGAGCTAATTGAGTCAGCAATTGAGACTTTCAGATTCGACTTGGCAAAAAATCAAAGGACTAATCCTGCAACTTGAAAACTGAGTGAACATGTACCAATTTGGATCCGATTGAACCCAAAATTTCCCAGTGGCCTTGTATTATGTTGGTCTAACACTATACAAGTTCAAAATTCAAGATTGGTGTCTCTGTGTAGCAGCAATAAATTATCGCGATTATTTACTTTTGTCAGCTTTTTGCACTTTTTGGCTTGATTTGCCAAGTTTGGACAAAATTTGTTCAAGTTAATCAATTGTTTCGTGTCCGGAGACTCTGATTTCAAGAATCTGGCTTAAGTCTCACTTTTGTGATCCAAATTTCACCAAAATTGATTTGTGTGGTCTACTTGATATGTTTGACCTTGTGGTATGCTCAAATGTGCAAGATTGTCAATTTTTAAAGCAGATGTATATAATCGCGATTATTTACTCTAGCTATTTTTTTGCAAGTTTTTATCCCAATCTTGACACAGATCTGTTAAGCACTTCAACTTAAGGTCTCTAGCCAAGTTTCATCAAGTTTGGACTATTTTTGGTCAAATGGTCATCAGTTTTGTGTCCGCAAACTGACTTTGCAATTTTGGTCACAAATTTCAATCCAATGATCCAAATTTGGTTTGTGGGCTTATTACAACATGGTAAAACTAGTGGTACGCTAACTTAGTCAAAAAAGTTGAAAAATGGGACAGATGTAAATAATCACGATTATTTACTGGTAACTTTTTACATCTTTTTGGTCAAGTGAGCATGTACATATGTCTATCACATCAATATAAGCCTATGAAACAAATTTCATTGAGTCTGGACAATTTTTTTTCCAATTTATACTCAAGTTTTAGAAAGTCAATACAAACTTTAGTTTTTACCCAATTTCTTGTCAGTTTGGTGATCCAAATCTTTTGTGCCTTTACAAAAGTTGTTTGTACACATGCAATGAATCACTGGTATCAACCTTGGTCAATTTTGAGCTGAAAGTAAATAATTGTGATTATTTACTTCAGGCTTAAAATAAACATTTTTTTGCACTTTTTCAATGGACAGTCTTTTCATGAGTTATTTTAAGCCTATGAATCAAATCAAAGCTTACTTTGTCCTAAAATGTCAAGAAAAAGTAAATAATCTGTGTTTTGCAAACTCTTTAAATTTTTACCTCAATGTGTCCTTGAACTTACCCACTGGTTCTACAACTTTCAAGCATACTCTCCAGTGGGATTGAGTGGTTTGGAGTCTTTTCGTGCTATTTCTAGTCATAGACCTGAAATTCTGCACTTCAAATAACAACTCACAATGATTCTTTCGGAGAGAGCAATGTTCTGAAATCCACCTCGGATTCTACTTACCCTACTCCTAGGTTCTCACGCAACGGGGTTGTGAAAAGTATTCACAAACACTCGTTTTCTTGTTTTGTATGGTTCCCTAAGCATTGATCTTAATTCTTGTTTTGTCGGTCAATCATTCTCAAAATCCTAATCTAATTCTACAATCCTAAAGGCACTCAGTAAGTACAATTACTTCCAAGCTACCTCTACACAGCAAAAGACGACAATCTTAAGCTATGCGGTTTCTAAAAAGAAAGTTTTTACTCTAGGAGATCCTAGAGGAAGTTAAAGGATAACTTCACGAGGCGCTCATGTTTTTTCCTAGTTTAGGTCTCTTTGATCCCCGGCAGCGGCGCCAAATGTGGGACGAGTGTCTAACCTCACTCCTATCTTATTGCAGATTTAGCGAGAACCACGATTAAATTGCCGATCCATGGGACGAAGCTGACGCGACTAGTGCATAGAGGCTACAAGAGGTTGTCAATCTCTCAAAAAACAACAAACAACTCGCATCTAACTCAAGCTACACTCAAGTAACTGAAATCACTTAAAGCCAATCGCTCATCAGCAAACAAATCACATCTGTTACAGCATCAAACGACATCCAAACGTAATGAAACTTCTACGACATATTTATAAGACCTAAGCACACATGCTTATGGTCTCGAATCCCACTTTAGGTCAAGTGCCAAAATCGCGATTATTAATAGCAGTGGATTTTTGACCTAATCATTTTTGACCCAGAATGCACCTAAATGGTTAGCAATGATGCCCCAATACCCCGCCTATGCTTAGTTTTTCATTTTGAAGTGTAAATTCCTACTTATTATGAAATCACGCTGTGGGTCGACGATGCCAAAAGCTACAAAATATCGTGATGTGTTTACGTCAATGCATAGAGCTCTTACCTACGGTTTCAATGCAACAAACGTGACTACAATGTGACAACCGGAGAGGGAGTAGGAAGTGCGAGAAGGGGAGAATGAGCTCCGTTAGCTCACGCTGTGTATTTCATTATCCAAAAGCTTAATAATAAGTTACAAAAATTGTCTTTAATACCTTAGCCAAGGTTTTTGGTGGTCAAAACTAATAATTTGGGAGCTCTAACTAAAGATGGGTAATGACAGGTTGATACAATCTGGAAGCTTGTAGCCTCTGCTCATCTATTACAAAGATTTATCCGTAAAATAGAAGTCACAATATTTCTTGTTGAGTACTAGGAACCCTAGATTTATCATCACCTCATGAGGAATCAATGGATCGTCTGGGTTGGTTGCAAGGGCTATCAGTTTCCTTTTGAGAAAAATTAAGATATGATTCTACAGAGGATGAAGCCTACATTGATTTATTAGGAGAGGTGGAGGAGAGGTGGGGGCTGACTGCTCCTTACCTTGAGAGGATTGCTACATAGTGGATTCATAATCATGATCAAAGGGATCAAATACACTTTCTAGAAGAGGGGAAAATCTATTTTTTACCATTAGGTGTTGTTGTCTTTGACCCCTTCCTCACCCTCCTTGTCTTCTTTTGGCACGTTGGAAGCCATTGTTCTTTTCTGTGCTCTTCTGAGCAGGTGGGACAACAGGGTGAAGGATGGGACAATTTTTGACCAAATATCATTGTTGCATGCAATGATAACAAGCAACAGATTCCTATAGAGGATTTTTTGAATGTGCAAAAGGTATTCTTGAGATTTTTTGAGGGAAATATCTAGTTTAAGATCTTGATTGAGATCAACCTCTATCAATAATTGAGGGTTCCATTTGGGATTAAATCCCACTCGGTCCTTTTGACCAATAACTCTACCTATTTCCCCCAATCATGGATACTATTGAACAAGGTAATCTACAAAGACTACCCATAGAGACACCTTAGTAGGTTTGTCCCCTTTAGGATTGAAGCTAGAATACCATCTAAAGAGAGAAATGGGTGTGTTCTAATAATCCAATGACTGTTGCCTATGACTTGAAGGGGCACTTTCAAAGAAGAGGTAATAATTATTAGGGAGGTATTGGACATGGTTAACCTCCCAATTATTGATAGACTAGTTTGGATGAATCTACTTCTTGAGGGTATTTAGGGAGGGCCTAGGGCCATGGCAAAGTCCTATAAGAGCTTTGTCTTGCAGCTATCTTTGCGAGGCATCAAGAGTGTTCTGAGAAAGGTGAGTTGTTTCTCCTCTTCTTCTTTCTTCCAGTATTAGATTTTGAACTTGAATCTAAGTCTGAATATGAATCTATCTGTGATTTTGGATTTGACTCAAAAATACTATGAGACTCTGAATGGAAACTATCTCTTTTCTTTCTCCTTGTCAAGCCCAATCTCTTTACACCCTTACTATTGTTGTTACTAAGGTCTGTAGCTCATTGGCTAAATCCACATTAGCCACTTATTCCCTCATCTGTTATTTGAGGCCTTTGAGGAAATACCCAGTCAAAATATCCCATGCAGGTCTATTTGCTCCAACTAGCCTTGATATCATAGTTCTAAACTATTTAGCAAACTCTTCTACTAGCATCTCCCTGTTTCATCCTTTTCAACTTCTTCAAGACATCACGTGGTTTTTTCTCCCTTCTGAATCTAGCTAGAAAGGAATCCTTAAGGGCATCAAAGTTTGCAAAGTGGGTTGCACCATATTGGTTATACCACTTCATAGCCTTTCCCTCTAAGATAGTAACAAATTGAGCTAACTTGACTGCATCCGCGTACATCCCTTCATATTCACTAGGCACCCATCTGGTTTGAAAATGAGCCACATGGCAGTCAGGGTCCTCTTTGGGTTCCCCTTTGAATTTGATTGCCTTAATCGTAGGGTTGGTGGGTTGTTGGGCTGGGTTTGCTTACATTGTTACTACTCTTCTATGCCTCACACTTAAAGGGTTAAACTACAATCTTCTCTTCACCTTTAAAACCAACAATGTACTCAACACAACTTAGGGAGATAAAGGACTTGCTACATTATGCTCTTGAGCAATTGTGGTCTTCTCCACTGCATCTTGGACTGGTGGAATAAATTCCTCGGCTGTTTGAGCTAGGGCTATTGAATTGAATTCCTATTCTTGTCCCTTTTCAGATGTTTTCTCATATTTTGAATCTGATTCTAACATTTCTCCATGCTCCTCCTCATGATGAAACTAATCAAGTTTAAACTCTCCTCTGCTTCTCAACTAGAATTCCCAAGAGCATTTTCTTCCCTTGCAAATTGACTCTTCTGCTACTTGGTGAAACACCGTCGCGACGTACTTCCTTCCTCATATTTTCCATACATGCGGACACAAATTCATCACATGCATATACCTAAATGCTAAATGGAATCAAGACTAGAACCTGCAGGATGCCCATAGTGTATCATAGCACAAACGCCAGAGACATGAACACATCAGACAATTACAATTAACACAGACTACTGAATTGTTGAACATCGAATATATCTTACTCACAATCTCTTTCATATTGACTCACAAACATACTCTTTCATACTCCAATATATTGAGAGTACATAGAACACGCATCGTTGCGGCATAAGACACCATTTGTCATTATCAGGGAATCAGTTACAAGTCGGTTCAATGTTTTCGGGATTCTATACAAAAGCTTTCATTTAAACACCTTCTCACGTCTCATCACGCCGCTTTATCTCCCGTTTACATTGTGCATGGTCCATATGAGAATGCTTTGTACATGAGCATGTCATTGTTCGATTGGTTGGGACATATCAACCACATCAATCCCTGTCCACAAGATTTGAAGCTCTTCTAGAAGTGGTGCCACATAGACATCCATGTTCTTTGCCTTATACTTCCGTGGGACAATCAGGGACAATAGCAGATGGCCCTTCTTGATTGCTATCCATGGTGAAATATTATAGTTCGCCAATAAAATAGGCCGCTTGTTCCATGACAAACTCCGTAATCCAAATGGTTTGACTCCATTCATTGCTAAACCAAAACTGACACAACAACGCTCTGTTTTAAATGCACGCCATCTTTCTTCTATATGCCTCCATGCAAGAGAGTCAGCAGGCACCCACATCATCTTTGGTTATGGTGTTTTGATGCCATGTCATCAAAGATGTTATAGACTTGCACCTAAATATGCTCTTTATTCTTGGAATGATAGGAAAGTGTCGTAGAATCTTTGCAAAGATAAAATTTCCTTGTGCCTCTCTATACCTCTTTGATCCACATTTGGAACATTGTTTCAAATTCTCATACTCATTTTGAAAGAGTATACAATTATGAGGACATACATGGATTTTATTATAATCCATGCCCAAGTTGGTAAGAAACTTTCTGGCGGCAAGTCAAGTAGGGGGTATTTGATTTCCTGCAGCAAAATTTGCTCATTGAGCAACCTATAAATAGCACTCAAACAATTTAAACAAGAGCAACACATCAACACATCGATCATATTATCGAACTTTTATATGAGCTTGGTATATAATATATTTACCTTAAAAGCTTTGTGACATTCGTGTCAGACCATCCATAAATAGACTGCAAGTTAAGCATTGCCAAAGCTGTATGAAGAACAATTTTTTTTGCAATATTGTAAAGTAGTATACGAGCAAGACTTTGTATCATCTCACCTTTGTCATTGTCACTCTCATGCCATCGATGTGGAAGGGATGATTGAGGTTGAGGGGCAGTGTTGCTTTGAATGCTTCCTCCACCTTGGTTTTCAATGATGGGATCCATGTCAAAAAAAACATCCTACATTTGTTCCATCTCAACTTCTTGGAATATGTCATTGAGTTTTAGTGGGGTAGGCTCCACTTGTGACGGTTTGTTTGATGTTAACCTACTCTATTATGTTTGAGATGAGATTGGAGCAATATCTAAGAGTGGGGGTTGACCTAGAGATTCTGCAACATATTAACAAGTAATAGTGAGTGTGGTTTGTCATTACAACATAGAACATTCAACACATTTCAATGGTCAAAATTAGTCGGAATCACTATTTGGTGGCCATCAGCCCTATCTTAAATTTTGTAACCTAGAAATTTTGAAATAGAGAAAACAGCTTCACTAATGATTCTTGGAAAATAAAAAGAATCTAAAATCTACGTTTGTACTTACTTAATCTACTCCTAACGTACTCGTATCTTTTCACACTCAAAACACTAGCATACTCTAACGCTCTACTTTAGAATAGAACACTTTAAAGTACTCTAACGCTAACACTCTAACCCTAGAGCATTCTAACCCTATAGCATTCTAACCCTAACCCGCTAACCTAAATTACTCTAGCCTTAGAACAGAACACTTTAGAAAACTCTTAACAATTACATACTCTAAATTATTAATAACCTAAAGAACTCTAACCCTAGAGCATTCTTACCCTTAACCTAAAGTACATTAATCCTAGAATATTTTAACCCTAACACTCAAACCTAAATTACTATAACCTTAGAATAGAACACTCTAACCTAAGGCACTCTAATCTAAAACACTTTAACCTAGAGCACTCTAACCTAAAACACTCCAAATTGGAGCATTATGATCTACAATACTCTAACCTAAAACATTCTAACATAAAGCACTCTAATGATTACACTCTAGCTCTAACTCTAACATTCTAACCTAAATCACTATAACTCTAAAACTTGAGAGCAACATAACACACTAATTTAGTTTACTCAAGCCCTAAATTCTAAAACACTCTAACCTGAAGTGGTCAAACCTAAAGCACTCTAGCACTAATTGAAAATAGTGTAACACTAACAATAACATTATCATAACTAAGGAATTCTTTAATCAAACTTAAACTTAAAATGGAATAACATAATTTTAAACTAACAAATCATCTTTGTTTAGTTAAACATTAATAAATTAACAAGTTTTCTTTGTTTAACCAAACATTGATGAACTAAGTAGGTTTTAATATTTTTGTTTAACTAAACATTTATTTTAAATTTAGCAAATGAAGAATTTAATTTAAAAACTTATTATTAATTATAAAATTTAATGTAAAATATGTGGATGTGCACACGTATTGTGCATATTTATGTGCAAATATGTGTGTGCACATATTTATGTATATATTCATGTGCGTGTGTGCGCACATAAAACAAAGAAAGAGAACTCACATTTGAACAATGTAAGAGCGCAAAAATTCCTAAAAATTAGAGCAAAACTTGTATAAATAACAAACAAACACTTTGTTATACACACACACAAATACACCTTCACTCTAAGATAAACTAAGAAGATCGTATACCTTTCTTCTCCAAGAGCGTAAGTGGTCATCAATAGAAGCCAACCTTATTAGATCTGCAAGTATGGATTCGGTGGTGGAGAGATAGATAGATAGATAGATAGTTCTATTATCGTCCTCGGAGGTCAAATATGACCTATGGGACCAAATGAACATGTCACGTGGTGTGAGTGGAGTTCATAAGTGACTCTCGATGCTCAAAAATGGCTGAAATGAGAGGCAAAAACACGAAAATGAGCTCGCAAGTTCTGTTTTACATCAAGCCATCGAGATGCATGTCAACATATGCGTTGGTATATGCGTCTGTACATGTGTTAGTATAAACATCGACATACGAGTCGGTATAAACATTAAATTTTAAATTTTGATTTTCATTGAAATTGAGACTCCATCCAATCTTATCAATGCATATATCGACACAGGCTAGCAACGTCAACAATCTGGCGTTGGTAATCAATTGATCTCTTGTAGTGCATACACCAACGAAAGCTAGGCATGACATAAACCTATGGCGTAAGCTCTCCACAAGGATCTCTGCTAAGGAAGCATTGACAATCGAACTCACCACCCAACCATAAGAGTCCCATAGATATATACTAGGCCATGAATCGGCCGGTCACTTTGTTGTGGGAGATAGCTTCAACAACCATGACACACTTTTGTTACTACTTTTGTAACATCATCACAAGGCAAAGGAAAAATAGGCTAAGGTCCCCAAGGAAACAAAATTCCACTACAAGATAAGCAATCACTACACTGCTTTCATAAAATCACAAGACACACAAGCTTCACAAGAGTAGAAGAAAATACCATATGTTCCATAGTAAATGTGCTCCACCTAGTATCGTCACATCATGTACACAAGCAAGAAGGTCTAAAGCTCATTTGCTATGCATATTGACTAATACTCTAACCATATCCTCATTTTGCAAGTTTGATAAGAGGGCCTTCTCGTAGACCCTCCAAAAAAGACTCTACAAGCGTTGCCGATTAAAATCACTATACCCATAAGCCTGCTTTGATTGTCTCTCAAGTGACAATTGTTGCTCATGTAGATAGTGGTTGAACCACCCTCCTCAAAGTCCTTTCACCTCTAAAACTAGCAATCACACGTGAGTGGTTTCCTACAAAGCCTAAACAATCGGTACATTGGTCTATTGATTGGTATAGTAGAGTGGCGCAACCAAACGCTAGATTATGCAATAAAAAATAGTCATATGTATGGGAATGCATCAAGAATGCTAGACACTCATATAAAATAAGAGGATGCTCCCAGTTACCCAATTTACAAGAAGGCGCTCTAAGATAACAAAATTAACCTACATGTTCTACATAGAATCATAAAAAAGGTCACCGATTTACCTCCTAATTGCAAAAAAATAACTTGTAGATAAAATCACCTGCTTTTCTTAAATCATGAGTAAGAACTATGATTAAATTCATGTTGATGCCTTGCTACACAAACTTACCAACTCTCTCTACCTCGGTCCCATGGCATGCAATGAGAACTTCTTTCTCACCTTGTTTCAAATAAGACCAAGGGATTAGGACGCTTGGCTCAATCCAACAAACCATTCAATTGGAACTTTCATCCTCACCTATGATGACTATCACCTAGTGAATCTGTCTTGATTGCACCAACACAAGTGCTTTTCTTACCACTCCCTCACAATAGGATTGCACACTTAAAAGCGTAAACAACATTTCCAATAGCGAGCTCGATAGGATTATGCACCTGCCTCTTTTCAATAGCACTCCTACACTAGCAGGCCTTCTGCAGCTTGGGATTGACAACCATCCGACAACGAAGTAAGAAGAGATATGTCTCTCTCTATTTCTCTACTCTCTCTCAAAAAATATCTCCACTTCCATGCTATAAAAGCGAGCCAAGTTGCACGTTGCTCTGGTGACAATGAGAGTATGCACTCTGAGCCTTTGCACGTGTACTACAAGGAGAAAAGAAATATTGACGTTGTCCACACGTTGATGTACTATGAGTACTCTCCCCTTCATTGTGTCTTCATTATGAAACTATGGTAGGCTCACAATTTGAAAGCAAGGGTCGGACTCATAAAGGTGGTGGTGGCGCAAATGTGTGAGGAAGTTGTGGAAGTGCAACTTCAATAGGGAGCCGTCCATGCGAGCCATCAACAAGTCTCTCTCTTTCTCTCTCTCTCTCTCTCTCTCTCTCTCTCTCTCTCTCTCTCTCACACACACACACACACACACACACACACACACGCACACACACACACACACACACACTTTTTTTGGACAAATTCCTACAATAATTGTCACATTGTTACTTACCACAACATCATGAGCTTTTGCGAGGGAGGTACCACATACTTAGCTAGGTGTAGTCGAGGGCACTAGCGCCGGTGGTTTCTTTCCCCCGATCGCACCTACCTAGGTATGCAGTGCCTCCTGAGCGAAAGCTTGTCATGTTAAATACTGCATGCAAACAATGAGAAAGAGCCCATCTATCTAGATTTCTTCTTCTTCTTCTCTCTCTCTCTCTCTCTCCCCCCACCCCCCCCCCCCCCCACCCCCCCCCCCCCCCCCCCCCCCCCCCCCCCCCAAAAAAAAACCCTCCATCAATGAGTTATAAAGCATAATTCTAGAGACAACAATGATTAGAACAATTTTTAGCATGACGAGATGGGAACACGATTGGATGTTGAGCAAGCCACTAGAGATCAAGGTTTGTTGGAGAAACATGCTTGGCTTGGCAATGCTTTGGTCGATATGTATGTCAAGTAGGGTTCCCTTATGAAATCACATAAAGTCCTTAATAAGAGTGATGAGAACTTCTCTCACCTTGTTTCAAATGAGGCTAGGGCATTAAGTCGCTTGGCTGAATCCCAACCATTCGATTAGAGCTTTCATCCTCGCCTACGATGACTGCCTGCATAATTGCTTTTCTTACCACCCACTTACAAGAACTAGCATTGCAAACTTACACAAGAAGATTTAGAGATTTTCTCATGTAGGAAAACGGAGTCTTTTTCAATGTTTTTCATAGAATGCATAACATCATGAGCTTCTGCGAGGGAGGCACCGCATACCTAGCTAGGTACGATTGGGGGCAGGGGACCGCCGGCCCGGGTCATGAGCTTCTGCGAGGGAGGCACCACATACCTAGCTGGGTACGATTGGGGGCAGGGGACCGCCGGCCCCCCAATCGTACCTAGCTAGGTATGTGGTGCCTCCCTCGGAGAAGCTCATGATGATGAGGTAAGTCACAATGTGGGGATTATCATGAGAATTTTTCCAAAACTTCTTACAAGCGTATACAACAACACCAAGATTGACAACCATCCACTAACAATGAAGTAAGAAGGGGTACGTCTCTCCGTGTTACTCTATCTAGTTGTCTCTCTCAAAAACTATCTCCACTTGCATGTTGTAAAAGCGAGCCAAGCTGCCTACTGTTCTCTTAACGATGGGCTAAGCCTTCACACCATGTATTACAAGGAGAGAAGAAATATTGATGACGTCTATGCATTGGTGTACTCTGACTACTCTTCCATTCATTGGGCCTTCATTATTATGAAAGTGTGGTAGGCTCACAAAGATAGCGGTCACGCAAATTTGTGAGGAAGCTGTGGAAGTGCAACTTTTGCAGGGAGCTAGGCATGTGGCCTTACGCAAGGCCTTCACATGGGTGACAAAAAACATGATGACGTTTCTAGTTAAGGGGTGCTGGAGAAATATATTGTGTTTTTTGTAATGCTATGGTCAGTATATATGCTAAGCATTAGAAAACATTTGGACCCCAAATGGGCCTTGTAAGGTCAACTCACTAAGCAATAGGGATTAAGGGGACACCTAAACCACTAGTGATTGTTAGATGCTTAGAGACGACCCTTTTACCATCTCAATTCTTAAAATAGAAAAAAAAAAGCCTTGAGAAAATAGGAACTTTTTTTAAAAATCTCCTTCTGAAATAACATTAGCTTACTTTTGTTTTGAATTGGCACTATTATCCAATTTTTAAGCTAGTTTTTTACTCATAAAAGTGGAGATTGTAACAAAAAATCCTTCTATAAAATCCTTTTATAAATGCTTGTAAATAAAGCAATTTTTAGCCTTTTATAAAATGCATGATTTGGTACTTTAAGCATTGTGTATTGAGTGAGCTGTGGATCGTAACCTCTGGCGATTGTGTTCTCAGGTGCAATAGGCCTCTCTCAGCACTATCTCACAGGGGAATTCACAGAAGGAGATCAATGGCCCATTTTTATTTTGGGGAGCGGAGGCATCATGGGTCGTCCATCTTGTGATGCTGCCCGGATTGACTAATCCTTCCAAATTTACTAAATTGACCCAAATTCACAATACATCATCTCTTTGCGATGCGTTGATTGAAGGATACGCCTAATGTGGCTATGGTGGCAAGGAAGCTCTCAAGAGATGTGAAGGGATGGCCTTTCTCCGAACATAATTACTTATGCTTGTAGCTTGAAGGCATGTGGCCTTCTGCAAGACCTTCACATGGATGAGGGAATTCACGATGTGATCAGGGGCTATTGATGAAACATGTTGTGCTTGGCAATGCTTTTGTCGATATGTATGTTAAATGTGGCGCCCTTATGAAAGCACCTAAAGTTGTTCATGAGCTTTTTGTTCAAAATGCTGTCTCTTGGAACACGTTGATTCTCATCATGGTTATTGTCTCAATTTTTCTAGCCATAGGGTTGAGTAAAATATTTAATTAAGAAATTCCATTTACAAGAAATACAATATAAAAAATTGTAGGTCTAAAAGAGAGCCATATGGAAGCATGGTGGAAAGTTCGCACAATGTTTTTCCAAAATTTATAAGAAACAGAAGCGATGCCTTGCCATGTAGTCCATTTCCTACTACACAGTCATGGTATTCAAGAACAAGATAACAAACCTTCTTCACTTGATGGACAAATTGCATGTGTGTTTTACAAAAGAAATGACGTTTCGATTTCACCAATGTGTTTCTCAAAATCTTCTATGTTTATTTTTTTGTCTAGGAAAAGCTTATCAGAAGTGTAATTTAGTTTTTGCATTTCTATGCACTACAATGTTTTTGACTCACAACGACACATCAATACTAAACGGCGTCAACAAATTTCTACGGCAAGAAACCGGCCGTTAGTGTATTTTAAAGGGAGAAAATTGAAAATTCCCGGTTAGTTTTGAGGGATGCCTTGAAGAAAACCGGCTAAATTTTGAGCATTTCAATGTAAAAACCAATAAAAACCGGCTAAATTTCTCTAAACACTGGTAGCTTTTCAAAGCTTTCCTTTTTGGCTTGCCCAAAGGGCTAAGGCCATAGTGATGTGTTCCCTTTTTGTTAGTGAAAAATCTCATATGTATTTAAAAATAAAAATAAAAAATAAAAATGTTTGATTGGTGAGTATTGTAATGAGCACTCATGAGAAAGTTATCAATGAAAGCCACTGGGACACAATCTGATGTTTTCTCTCCAAAGATATTGAGATAAGATTTTGTCCAAGATTGTATTATTGATTGTACTCGAAATTAGAGTCTGACTCCTCTTTTCTCGTGCAACCTTCATGACCAAGTGTCCAGTTTGTAAAAAATTAGAAGGTTTTAACTTTTCGGTGATTGGTTTCTTAAGTTAGTCTCGAGGAGGGGACAGATTGTTTCCCACTCGAAAGGAAAATCTTTAATCTTTAATGAGTTTAATGAGTTTGGGGACGAGCGCGCCAGTGGGGATAAATTTGGAGAGATTCTCTCTCTCTGTCTTGCACTCTCTCGTGTTGAGTAGTTTGCACCATTGCATGAGGTGCTTCTTGTGTCGATCGTCGCCCTCAGTTTCATGAAGCGACCAGGGGACATATGCAAAGCATGAGCAGGAGCACTATTAGCAGCAAATGGAGTTGTGCATGCAGGAGCACTAGGCAATGTGGCGGTAAATGGTCCACAAGGGGGTCAGGACTCAGAGCCGGAATGATCATAGCTGAAGACATACTATAATGACTATTAAATTTAGGAAAAATTACCAAAATACCCCTCTAATTTGTGGAAATTCCCAAAATACCCTTCAAATTTCAAAAATTCCCAATATACCCCTCATATTTTGTCAAAAATTCCCAAAATACCCTTCAAATTTTCCAAAGTTCCCAAAATACCCCTAGTTGTGAGAGTAAATTTATCCAGAAATTAAAACAAATTGTAGCTTTTCATAAGAAGACGGATTGTCTATGAATACAAGATACTAAAACTAGAATTTGAGCTGGTTATGTAGGCTTTGGAGATGAATTGCTTCAATTGTGTCTTTTTTTGGGAGGTAATTTGTGACAAAATTACATGCTAAGCACTAAAAAATGGATATACATTGTCAAAAAAGAATAAAGATTAGGAAATCGTGAACAATCTAGCTGAAATGGATACGAGGTTATTTTAGGAATTTTTGAAATTTGAGGGGTATTTTGGGAATTTCCACAAATTAGAGGGGTATTTCGGTAATTTGCCCTTAAATTTATTAGCAAGAGAGAAGCCGAACCGGGACTCACTTATGTTTGTGAAAGCATAAGAAAGAGAAGAGGAGGTGGAGCTTCGACACGTCGAAGGGAAGGATTGCAGAGGTTAACGCTATGAAGGAGCCCAAAAAGGATGTTAACGGAGATTGTGATGAGGAGCAACTTGCTATCGATACTAGGTGCAGTGGTAGCCGCTGTAGTAGTACCATGCATTTCTAGCTAGGTCAGTCCCTTCTATAATGTTGTGCAGGCGTTGACCTCGATCTTACACTCTGCGAGCATGCCTCATGAGTCATGACGATTCACACAAGGGCTGAGCCTACAGATTCTATAACACGTAGTACCTAATTGTTGTATAAGCAGGAGTAGTACGCCAATGGATTATGGGGAAGCTGCCTTCGACTTCCAAGTTATATTCTCTCGAGTCTCGCGGTCTCCATTTCTAGAAAGGGGGGCCCGGGCCTTGGTTAGAGCTGCCTGCTAATTCTACCAGTTTGTTGGCGTTGACACTCCTGATCCTATATAACCACCCTTGTACCAATGATGTTGCCTCTGATCCACACTTAAATGGGCGCCCCTGCCTTGCAGTAATAATGTGGGGTAATATTAGGGAGTAATGGGCCTGCTACACACGGGGGATTAATTTTCTGATTGCCTTTCTTTTCCCACCTTAAAAGTCCCCTCTCCCCCTTAATCTCTCTTTTCTTGCATGGGGCAGGGGCAATAAGAAGATAGAGAAACTTCCACACTATTAAGGAAGAGATGCATCATGCACTCACTCTTTATATGACCGTCGTCGTCATATCTCTCTCTCTCTCTCTCTCTCTCTCTCTCTCTCTCTCTCTCTCTCTCTCTCTCTCTCTCTCTCGACTGTGATCTCTGTGTCTCTCACAAGAACATGTGTCAATTTATAAAAGACACCGTTGAAGTTGTGCATTCTCATGCACTCTTTGCCCAGATATACTGGTGGCTTCTCATTTATATTACATAGAATCTTTACAAATTCCTTCGCTTTCCTTTCTCTCAGCATGGCACAGAGCGAGCAAAACTCTTGTTTGCCAAAGAGATTTGAACGCTGACGTTCACAAACCTCATTTCGGAACTTACGTGCTAACCAACCGCACCAGCTCCTCACGGCGCCAGTGCCTGATGCCTCTAATTTGATATATATAAATAACTTCACGTTGTCTTTACCCCTCCGTCCAACTGCATGGCGACGTGGCTTCCCTCTATAGATGTAGACAGTGCTCCCTCAGTCCTTGCTTGCTGCAATGCGGCTACGACATCCGTGCCCCTTCTGCCGCTCGTTATTGGCTCCCCGCCATATGCTCTGCTTCTTCCGCCGCTAATATAAGAGATGGCATCTGATGAGATTTGTGTAATGAAATGAATTTCTTAGGATCGTATGCACATACTCATGCACTCTTTGCGCAGGCATCTCCCCTACAAGGTAAACAGAATGCTATGGACATCTATAACAAGACACCGCTACGCTCTTCACTCTCTCCCTCAAAATCAATATCGACCCTCTCTGTCTATAGCACGAGTCTTCAACAGTTTAACACTTGTGTGTGTGTGTGTGTATGTGTGTGTGTGTGTGTGTGTGTGTGCGCGAGCGCACGTGCGAGTGTGCTTTTCGGAAATTCTATCTCGATTTCAATTTTAATCTACCTAGCCTAGAGCCTGCGCAATAATGTTTGAAATTTGAAGGGTATTTTGAGAATTTCCACAAATTAGAGGGGTATTTTGATAATTTTCCCTAAGTTTTACTATAGTCTCGTCTTCTTGGTTGCAGGCCTCGTGATTTATCAGTTGTTTCCATTGGTTCCTAAAAAAGGTTTTTAGTAAACACTGTTTCCAACCATACTTTCGTGAATCTACGTGGAAATAAAATCTACGTGGAAATAAACTGTAAACAAAATCAACGTTTAGGCCAGCTCCCAAATGCTCACGCTCTCCGGAATATCAACCTGAAACAATTTGACGCTCAACGTAGCTGCTACGCTCGTCTTCCGCCTACATCTCTCCATATTCGGCCTTCTCAACAGGTGCTTGTCTATGTTATTTTCGTTACCTGGTACAATCGAATTCACAACTTGGTAGAGACCGTGCACAACTTGCTGCCTGACTTCTATTCTTTTAGGGGAGGGAGAGGTGTGAGCCAACACCCCGCCAAGTGGGTATGGCATTTCCTAGGGGAAAATTGTCGGGTTACAAGGGCAGTTTAGAGTGGTGAGCGATAAGTTACCTGGAGGAGGAAACTCCGAAGGGAAGACCGAAGCAAGTCTCGCATTCCTCCTCCGAGGGAAGACCGAAGCAAGTCCCGCAGTACCTGGGCCTTTGAACAGAGGTACTTGGTCGCTGTCGCGCCCATAACTAGTCAATGAGATGGGTCTCTCAAGGGCACTGCCCTAAGAATGTAGATAATTCTAGCCTCTTGGGGAAGCAAAGTCTCACATAGTCCAGAGGAAACTAGTGACAAAAGCGTCTGCCCTAGGAGCCTGGGTACATAGTCCTGGTCGTTCTTCTTGTGCACTTTTTTGGTGTATGAGGGGAACGCCCGGAAGTGCCCAACTCGACTCCTAAAACAAAACAAAAAAGAGAGAGAAGAAGAAGAAGAGAGTTTTAACGTCGTAGGAAACTATCCCAAGTGACCTTAAAGATCTAGCCGACGAGGAGAGTTGAACTCAAGACGTGTTATTCAAGAGGGAAATGGCATAATCAATCTACCACACTTGGATGATAGAAAGGTTATTTTCCTCTTTTTATTAGCGCACACACACACCCGAGAAAAAGAGAGTTCTAACGTCGTAGGAAATTATCCACACACAGAGAGAGAGAGAGAGAGAGAGAGAGAGAGAGAGAGAGAGAGAGAGAGAGAGAGATATGGTATGCGCAGCACAAGAGCAAAACTGAACTGAATTCAGTGATGGAAATGCCATACACAAGACTGTTTATATACAAGAGTAGGGAGCTGATTATGGTGAAATCTAGGAGTAGTCATAGAAGGTAGTTGGGAATTGATCTAGGAGGTAATTGATGAGGGAATAAAGTCCAACTAACTAAGGTAAAGTGCAGCCTGAGTGTACTCCTACTTACATTTATTCTAACATCCCCTTTTGGGTGGGAGGACATGACAAAAGAAAACCTGAGATAAGTGTCATGTGAGACATACCCCCTAAAGATGAAGTTCAAGATAGTAGATCAAGCATCTGAAATGATGCATACAATTTGGCTTGATCAGTAGGCTTAGTCAGATAGTCAACCCAATTATCACTTGTAGGAATGTAGATTAGCATAATAAACTAGCCATGCTCCACCATTCCTTCGTGGCATGATAGGGGATGGAGGTGTGTCACGTCTTTGGTCCAAGCTGAGTAGTAGAAGCGCGGGAAATTGCTGATTGGTTGTCGCACTAGCCGGAGATGGGGTCGGATGCATTGGAATAGAGAGTCCATGTCATGGATTATCTGGGAGATCCAAAGACGATGCAAGGGATGCCAACACATACTTCACCTCTATAGAAGCATGTGTAATAGTGAATTGGCGCTTAGTAGTTCAAGCGATAGCTCCTCCAGCAGCAATGAAGACATAGCCAGAGGTAGAATGCGAAGAGGGTCTTGAGCAGTCCACTCAACATCAACATAACCTGTAAAGGTGAGAGGTCCATCTTGTCGATGCAAAGTTCGGGAGTAATGCATAGTATGCTTGAGATAGCAAAGGGCAGTTGTTACAAGCTTGGACACTCCATGTGAGAAATCAATAGCAACATACGAAACTGCAAAATCATTGAACTTGACGAAAGAGAGGAGTGTCACAAACTGCTAACGTGTCAAAGCCCTAAAGAATGGAGCCAACTTGCAGATGCAGACCGAGTGGCCTAAACCCTATGAAGAACAAGTAACAGAAGAAGAAGTCCTACCAACTTATGGGGACCCCGTCCGATGGGGCCCCAAGTGACATAAAGGATTAAAATAAAACAGGACCCGCACACATGCGTAGTAGCAGATGACGTGGCAATTTTCGGATTTTTCGCTGACAGTGCCGACGTGGCATTTGTACGGAATTCTGTGATTTACGGTGGCAGCTTTTTGGCATTGCTTTTGGACCATAAGCTTTTGGACCATAAGCTTTTGAGTTTGAAGGCTTTTCATAGGCCAAGGGCCTTTAAATATGTGCTAAGGGCTCATTCTCTGGCATGCTTCCTGAAGAAGGTGTAGAGTCTGGAGTAGCGGCTTGTACTATGTTGATGCAATATAAAGAAATACCAAAAGGGGCGCCAAGGTTAGGAGCCAATACTCTCTGGGGTGGAATTCCGCCACTCCGTGTCGCGTGTCGTCTCTCTCTCTTTGAGTTCAGTTGTTATTGAAGTGCTAAAAGTCTGTTTATTAGTCTTTTCTTTTCTATTGTCACATGGTGCCCATCTTGTGACAGTGGTATCAGAGCATTAGGCGTGTGCTTTTCTGAAAGCATACCGGTCCTACCAAAGAGCAGACAGACCAACATCGCACTTTTAAAGTTCATTGGAAATTTTAGCTTTGTGCTCCGACCACGGACTTACTAGCCACTCCCACCCTTAGTTCATTGCGCATCGGGCGCGCTCCCGTCTTTACCGCTCATGTCTTACAGGGCATAAGCCATAAAGATCACTTGCAAGAGAAGGATCCAAGATTTGTTTTGAGCTGTTGTTTTTCTCAGATGCAGTGCCATGCAGTGATGGATGTCTATAGCTACCAAGCCGCACACTCCAAGGACTTGCCAAGCTTTCAAGAAAATTTTTG
Source organism: Adiantum capillus-veneris (assembly GCF_014529385.1). Classification (NCBI taxonomy): domain Eukaryota; kingdom Viridiplantae; phylum Streptophyta; class Polypodiopsida; order Polypodiales; family Pteridaceae; genus Adiantum; species Adiantum capillus-veneris. The sequence continues at coordinate 31,021,489 of NC_140937.1, read as the reverse complement.
CCCAAAGTTATATGGTTTGTGACATCTTCCTTCGGAGTGCAACTTCTGGCAGAGTGGGGTATCCTGAAATGCTTGCCATGGAAATCCTAGCAGCAGATTATAACTTGAAATTTCTCGACATCTCTCAGTAGGTGTCTCTTTTCGAGCTAAAAACCTTGGAGGTCTGGTGTGATTGCTATGTATTGGGACTACTAACGCCACCAGAGAAACACTATCTGTCCAAGAGCTGATGGACCATGCTGTGGTCGGCTACGACCTTATGGCAGGAATCTAACCCTAATTTTTGGTGCACGTTTGAGGATGGAAAGTCAGTCGACTTTTCGAGCTCGACTGATGTCGAGATTGCTTTTTGAGTTTGAGTTCTGTTTGAGAACTTGTTCGATGATCCTGTTTGGAATTTGTTTGAAATGGATGGTATCTGTTTTAAACCTGTCTTGGTGCCGATTTGAATTGTTTGACTTTGGTTTTAATGCCGGTTTCAATGATTGGTGATTTTACTCCCAGGTGGAATATTGAGAAATGATGTTTGATAATGCTTGTTCATACTCATGGGCTGGACCCTTGTGGTTATTTGCGGGGGGAGTATTGAAATGTTTCAAAAGTGTTGTTTTTACTCATGGCCCAGACCTTGTGGTGGGGAGTATTGTTGTTGTAACTCCCGGCTCCGACCTGGATGGTTATGCGGGAGAAGTATTAAGAAATCTGAACAGTGGTTACTCTCAGCACCTCCAAACGACGCAGGCTGCGGTCTGGGGGGTGTTTGGTTGTAAAAGCCTCTATATCTCCCGGCCCAGACCTTTTTAAATTATGTGGGAGGAGTGATGAGGGAGTCGTTGAATATCTCCTGGCTCGGACCTTGTTAGGTTATGCGGGAGGAGTGTTCATCGGCGACTTTATGTTTCTATATCTTGTAACATGCATATGTGAGCATTTGTGTTGCATTGTGATGTGCCAACCATTGAATATTCCTAATTGGATGAGATTGCCTGGGTATGTGCATCAAGACACCCGTGGAAGATCAGTGCGTCTGGGTGTGATGGCTAATTTTACTACGCCGGAATATCAAGAGTTTTGATCGGGACGAAAGAAGAAGCGAACTCCTTGATCAAAAGAGCCGAAAGGAGAAGCTAACTCCTTAACAAAAAGAGCAAACGGAATATCCCTTGGAAATTTTTGAGCTAACTGGAGTTGTTTTGCAGATGTGTTGTAATCGCGGATGATTGCTCCCTTTCAAGAAGGGGAGATGTCACAAACTGCTGATGTGTCAAAGCGCTGAAGAATGGAGCCAACTTGCAGGTGCCGGCCGAGGGGCCTAAACCCTAAGAAGAACAAGTAACAGAAGAAGAAGTCCTACCAACTTATGGGGACCCCGTCAGATGGGGCCCCAAGTGACATAAAGGATTAAAATAAAGCAGGACCCGCACACATGCGTAGCAGTTGATGACGTGGCAGTTTTTGGATTTTCCACTGACAGTGTTGACGTGGCATATTTTCGCAAAACGCACTGACAGTGCTGACGGGAAGTTGTACGGAATTCCGTAATTCGCTGGCAGCTTTTTGGCATTGCTTTTGGACGAGAAGCTTTTGAGTTTGAAGGCTTTTCATGTAAACTACTTTTCATAGGCCAAGGGCCTTTAAATATGTGCTAAGGGCTCATTCTCTGGCATGCTTCCTCGAGAAGGTGCAGAGTCTGGAGTACCGGCTTGTACTGTGTTGATGCAATATAAAGAAATACCGAAAGGGGCGCCAAGGTTTGGGGCCAATACTCTCTGGGGTGGAATTCCTCCACTCTGTGTCGCGTGTTGTCTCTCTCTCTTTCAGTTCAGTTGTTATTGAAGTGCTAAAAGTCTGTTCAGTCTATTCTTTTCTATTGGCACGTGGTGCCCGTCTTGTGACAAGGAGAGTCGACACGACACAGGAAAGTTTCGAGCCAAGGCGCACTGGCCCCAAAGGCTAGCGTCCCTTTCAGTATTTCTTATAGTTGCAAAGTACAATTCTGCGGGGTCCCACTCTCTCCGAGACTCTGCGCGAGATGCTCTGCAGAGGAGTAGCCCAAAGGTCACTTTTTTATAAACAATACAAGGGATGCCCTGTAACAGGAAAGGCACCACATGCCAACGGAAAAGAACAGACTGAACAACTTTAAGCACTTTACATAACACTGTACTAAAAGAGATTCACGACACACGAGACGGGGAGTGGCGGAGTTCCACCCCAAGAGAGCACTGGCTCTCACAAAATGATAATGTGGCAACACTGTCCGGATGCAGACAACTGATGACATGGCAATTGTATGACAAACCTGCGATTTATGTTGACATCAGTAGGGAAATCCCGGAAAATGCGCTAACATGCTGACGTGGCAGGCAATACGGATTTCCATGTTTTGCGTTGATAGGTACTGACGTGGCATACTGTACAGAAATCTGTAAATTAGAACTCCTCGCAGTTCTACATGCCTTAGACTCATGGAAGCACTATTTATTGGGGACTCATTTCATTTTGCGAACGGATCACCAAAGTCTTAAGTACTTCATGACGCAGACCAAGCTCTCCGACAAACAAATGAGGTGGGCAAACTTTCTTTCGCAATTTCATTTTCAAATTACTCACATTGCTGGCAAGCATAATCAAGTAGCCGATGCACTCTCAAGACGGCCGAGAGTGAATGCGGTTTCCATAGCAACTCACAATGATCTATCTTCTATGATAGATGAGTATGCTATTGATCCTGATTTTAGAGATGTGATTTCAGCCCTTGCACTAGGGAAGAAAGAGGAACCATTTACTTTACAAGATGGTTATCTTCTCTACGGCAATAGACTGTGCATTACTAGCTCACTACGTGAGAAAGTAATGTATGAATCTCATGCTCCTCCTTATGCAGGGCATAGAGGGATTCAGTCTACCCTAAAAGGGAGTGAAACATATTTCTATTGGCCTACCATGAAAGCAAACATAAAAGAGTATGTTTCTAAATGTGTGGTATGCCAAAAGACGAAGTTTGATAGAGGGAAGCAACCGGGATTGCTTCAACCTTTGCCAATCCCTAATCACCATGGGAGAGCATATCCATGGATTTTATCTTTGGATTGCCTAAGTCGATCCATGGGAATACGGGAATATGGACGATAGTAGACAGGTTTAGCAAACAAGCTCATTTTATACATGTCAAAAAGACTATCAAAGCCCATCAAATGGCAAGCCTCTTCATTTCACAAATCTTCAAGTACCATGGCTTGCCAATGTCCATAGTGTCGGATAGAGATCCTAGAATGACCAGTAATTTCTGGAAGGGTCTCTTTGAGAATTTAGGGACAAGTCTAAACTTCTCTTCGGCCCATCATCCGCAAACGGATAGCCAAAGTGAAATAGCTAACCTAACAATTCTTGATCTACTAAAAGCCTATGTAACGGAAGTAGATCAAAGATCTCAATGGGAGAAGTACTTACCTTTAGTGGAGTATGCCTACAATAACACTGTACATACTTCCACGGGAAAAGCACCTTTTGAGGTAATTGAGGGAAGATCAAAAAGTCCCCTGCTACTTAAGGTACACAGGAAGATCTTCGTTGCAGATGAGTATAGCGAGACCTACAAGAATCTTTCCAAAAGATTAAGGATGCTATCTCTATCTCACAGCAAAGACAAAAGGCTGCTGCTGACAAGCACAGAATGTTGGAATTAGGGTTGCAGAGAAACACACACAGCTTGGAGAAGACGAAGGAAGCTCAAGGCACACAATAGAGAGTGTGTTACTTAGTGTGCAATGGAAAGATTAATAGCCCTAGAGTGATGGGTGTATATATAATGCACGGGGGAAAAAACCTCCTAAAGAGGGAAAAAATGACCCGGCGGTCCTAGTGTGTTCACACACATCACTACCACATGTATATGGTAACAAATCCCCCCTGGAGTGATGCGGTGAACGAGAGCTGGAACATGAGTAAAGGGAAGTTCCATGCCCTGAGGACAGGATCAGTCCACAAAGGGGAGTAAGCCCAAAGCTTTGCGGAAAGCTTCAAGCTTCTCACGAGACAATGCCTTTGTGAAAAGATCTGCAAGGTTGTCCTGTGTTGGCACATAAGCCAAGTTGATCTCTCCTGCTGAGAGCCTCTCCCTGACATAGTGGTAATGCACCTCAATGTGCTTTGTGCGAGCATGAAAAACTGGGTTCCTCGCAACTGCCAATGCACTCTGACTGTCAGTATAGATAGTGTTGGCAGTGTCTTGTCCAACACCCAAATCAGCCATAAGGCGTCTGAGCCATACACACTCAACCGTAGCTGTGAAGACTGCCCTGTACTCAGCCTCACAACTCGAAGTGGCCACAGTAGGTTGCTTCTTGCTCAACCATGATATACATGAACTGCCAAGCATGAAACAAAAACCACTTGTGGACACTCGCGTGTCAAAACAACCAGCCCAATCTGAGTCCGAAAAAGCATGTAGGTCTGGCGGCAATGATGCCCCCTTGGGATAAAACAAGCCAAGATGTAAAGTGCCACTAAGGTAGCGGAAAATCCTCTTGACAGCCTGCCAATGCTTAGACCCTGGGCTATGCATAAATCTGCTGACCTGTGAGACTGCAAACTGAATATCTGGCCTCGTGTTGCATACATAAATGAGGCAGCCAACAAGGTTTGGTAAAGAGTGACATCAGCAGGATCGCCAACATCATGTAGACTCAACTTCAAACCTGTTTCCATGGGAGTGGCAATAGGTTTGCAATCCTCAAGTCCAAACTTACATAGCAATGTCTCTATGTAACTTTTCTGACACAAGGCAATACCACCATCACACTTAAACTGTATACCCAAGTAATGATGCAACAGCCCCAAATCTTTCATCTTGAAAGTAGCATTCAAATCAGCCTTAAATTCAGCAATATGTCTCTCATTTGGTCCAGTGATCAGCAAATCATCAACATAAAGAACCACAATGAGAAATACATCACCCTCACGCTTTACATACAATGTGATTTCTGTTGGACTGTTACGAAAGCCTCGTTTAACCAAATGAGTGTCAGTTTTCTCATACCAAGCACGAGGAGATTGCTTCAACCCATACAAAGCCTTCTTATATCTGCACACTTTGTCAGTTAGGTGCAGCAGAATGAATGTTGTATTTTCTCGATCTTTACTGCTCAAGGTTCCTTTTAGTTCTTAGGGAAAGAGAGAGCTTTCCGTCTTGTGGAGAGTGCTATGATCACGAACAAAGTGAGTGGATAATGTGCGTGCAAATGAATGAGACTGAGAGAAGGAGAGAGAAGAGATATGACCCCGAGAGATTGTAAAACCCTCCTCCGAAGGCCCCACTCTCGTCAGCGAGAGTGGTCTACTTTGATTGCACAAAGGTGTACAATGCGAATGCAATGGACTGATGCAATGGGACTATGCCGATGACGACGACGACTTGATGGCTGAAATCTGGGATCTTTTATCTGTTGATTTTCATGGTCTTCTTGATGGCTGAAAATGACTGTTTTGGCTGCGTTTTGATGGCTGAAAATGGGGGAGCATCTGCAACCATTCTGGGGCTGATCTGCTACCTTTGCTAAGGCTGAAAACCTGCATTTCGACTGCTGAATTTTTGATCCAAAAACGCTGGAATTTCTGATCCCAAAAACGCTGGTTTTTTAGGGTTTGCTGCGTTTTTAGGGTTTGCTGAAAACACTGGGATCTGCAGGTATTCCAAGGGTGGAAACGCTAATGAAGCTGAGGTTCTGCTGTGGATTGAAAATGCTAAGGGGAGTGGGAGGATGGCGCGGGGTCATAAGGGGGGTATTGCTGAGAAGTTGCCTGTTGAGCGGGAAGCTCCTGCTGCCTCTTGTGCCATTTAGTGCTAACTTGGGTTTGCTTATATAGAAACTTAGCAAAATTGCCCTACCTACTTTTGTTGGAAAGTCACTTAAAAATAATAAGTGAAAATCCCAATAAATAGGAAAATAGGCTAAATGCATTGGAAAATTCCCCTAATTGATGCGAATGGATTCTGACGGGAATTCGGATGATCATGTTGTGTGCAACCGGAGGATATGCATCTATGCTAAGTGACTGGGCATGCACGGTCTACGAATAGACTCACAAAAGTGCCAAATCACTGCTAATCTAACTTGATCGAATTGACTGAACCCTGCTGTGGTGTAGCTTGTCCACGGACACATAGGGTTGGGATGTGTCACGTGACATCCCCTCCTTTTCAAAGTGAGGTACTGGTACCAAACTCTATGGCGTCGAGGGAGATCGCCAACAGCATCCGGAATCCTGGAAGGGACTCTTCGCCGGCCAACTCTGATGTGTGGGTCGTGTGGTACTTGAACTTCATAAAGGTCTGCAACGCTTGCTTCTTTGGGCCACGCCGAAAGCGACTCAAAGTCTTCAGAATTTCCTTTCTTGCTTCAACTTCGTCTAGAGTCGTGCTTCTTTCGTCTTCAAGAATCTCCATGGCTGAAAATTCCTGAAACCATCTCCAACACAAAACCATGAACATACCCATTTCATGTAAAGTGAAGGAAAAAAATCGTGTCTTCTCTAAAGACTGTGTATGCAATGTAGATGAACATATAGACGGAGTGACAACCCGTTCATCAAACACATGCAAACAATGAGGTCGAATCTTTTCTGTTTGATCGAAATCAATCAATTGTGGCAAATCCCAATGAAAATGCCCATGCTTGGTGCTCATACTATCATGTGAAACGGTGTCATGCCAAGGAAGAAACATGGAATGTGACTTCTTGACATACAGATTTTTCAACTTTTCATGAACAATCCGCATACATTCGTGCTCATCCATGAGAGAAACGTGCTCAACATACAATATGTCATGCCTAGGAAAAGGGATCACATAACGATGCTGACTAAAATACAGGAAACCGTCACGAATGAAACACTTGAACAATGCGTGCGTATCAATCATACGAACACATAATACTTCCTGTGATGGTTCTTTGGACCAAGGCTCGGACCAAGGCTCGAGAGCCAAGATCGCTTCGTCGGGCTCTATCGAATCTTCTTGTGGGGGTTCTTTGGACCTCAACTCGAAAGCCAAGATCCGTTCTGCGTGATTGATCGACTCTACAACGAGGTTAGCTTCGCTAGGAAAAGCATCCACTAACACATCATCCTTGTGAACAATCACATCATCTTCATGCAACTCATCATGCTTGTGAGAAATCACATCTTGATCATGCAAATCATCATGCTAGTCATTGTCATCCAAATCATTATGCAAATCATTGGCATCCAAATCATCATGCAAATCATTGTCATTCAAATCATCATGCTTAGCAATATCATTCAAATCATCATCATGCTTCAAACAATCATGCAAATCCTGTGTATCCTGCTTTGGAGAAGAAGAGACTGAGAGAATATCCTTATCCCGAATCCGTTCAATCTTGTCCTGAATATTAGCAATGAGAGATGAAGAAGGAGAAGTATCCACTCCATGAAAGACAGTAGGAGAATCACTTTTGGCATTGAGAGTTAAAGTGCTAGTCTCCCAATCAACGAGAGGGTTTATTTCACGAAACCATTTCATGCCTAAAATCATATCACATCCTGAGAAAGGAGAAACAACAAATCTTCTAGTGAAGGCAGTCTGTTGAATTGCAAATAACACATCAAGGCACTCCTTCGTGATGAGAGCGTCCATACCAAGACGAAAGTCAGAGACCTCGATAGGAGATCTCGGACTAACTTCGAGGCGGGCTCTCTCAACAAGAGAGGGGTTGATCACATCATGCATACTACCTGGGTCAAACAATATGACAAAACGGTGCCTGACGTACGACCATAACATTTGATGAGAGAATCATCAATAGGAGGGTCCTGAGAAACTGTGGGCACAATCGTGTTATCATACATTGCATTGACAGATGTAGTGGGTGTTGTGGGTTCTTTAGATTCATTCGATTCAAGCTTAGGACATGTTCTTTTTATGTGACCCTTAATGTGACAATGAAAACAACGACCTTCCTTAGAATACGTGCTTTGTTCTTCCGAAGTGATGTAACCTCCTCCAATTCCTTGTGCTACCTTTTCATCTGGAGTAAGCTTAGGTTTAGCAATTGTGTTAGCCTTACCCTTAGATTCATTGGAAGAATTCTTTGATGAGATACTATTGGTAGACTGGTTAGAAGAGTTATCATTCTTACCGTTCTTACCGTTCTGAGGAGTCTGCGAGGTACTTGTGGAAGTCTTGTTCTCCTTAGGCTTTCCCTTGTTGTGCTTCATCTCCTGTGCGAGAGCAATCGCTACCACCTTGTTGAGATCGATTGGATCGAATACCTCAACATCGTACTTGATATACTCGTCCAATCCAAAGAGAAAAGTCTCTTTGCGTTCATCATCCGACATGCGTAATTGGGTACCTAGCTGCAAAATACGATTAGAAAAAGACATAACCGGCATACCATTTTTCTTGAGAGCGAGGTACTGAGGTGGCATAAACCACGCCTTGAGCTTGTCTTGGAAATCAGCCCAACTAAAAGAGAGGGGCATGAAATCGCCGGCTGCTTCTAGGTGCGCGGCTAGATGTGCCTCTTGCCATGCGTGGTACCAATTAATGGCATCACCAGCAAGGTACATAGCTGCCGTCAAAACTTTGCTATTGCTTGTCTTCTTAGTTGTCGCAAAATAAGCATTAAATTGATGCAACCAAGAATGAATCACTGTAGCATCCATCTTATCGTCATACTTACTGAAAATCAACTTTTTTGTAACTGGATGGTTGGAATCCGCGTCGTGGCTTGCGCCACTTGACGAACTTCCACGATCTTTGGGTGGTTCGGTCTTCGAGGCTAGGACTTGGACAATAAATTCTTGATTGCGAAGCTCCCTTTGAGCTTCACGCTCGGCCTCCATAGCCAATCTATGCGCAGCACGATCGGCCTCCAATGCTACGTTTCTTGCTGCGGCTTCTTCCTTCCTTAGTTCTTTTCTTTCTTTTCTTGCTTTTCTTGCGTCGCGCTCGCGTTCCAAAGCAAGGCGCTTGTCGTCTTGTCGATCCATCATGGCCATCATTTGCTTCATCATTGCCTCCATAGGGTCTGGCGTAGATGGCGAAGGGGGAGGGTTGGAAAAACCTCCTGGTGGGGAGAATCCTTCGTCGCCTCTCTCATGCTCATCACCTGAATGCAAAGTATCCATGCCACTTCGGGTGACGACCATGCACTATGATCATAAGCTCGCGAGGAACTTGGGTCCTTGAGGGTCTTGAGATCCTTGATTCATGAGAATCTTGGGTTCTTGAGGTTCTTGAGGGTCTTGGGTTCTTGGGGTTCTTGAGGTTTTCTTTCGCTTGCAAACCGTTGATAGCCGTTTTTCGGCTCTCCATAATTGCCATACTAAGTTACTCCACCCTACCAAATTCACCCAAACGCTATGGCTATCCCTAACATTTCACTGTACATAGGCGTGTGTGAGTTAGGGGGGCTTTTCCCATATCTTCTTAAAAACCCTCAGCTAGCTAGTCACTGGGCTAGGTGAGCCAAAAAAAAATAATAATAATAAAAAATAAAAGTATATTATGGCCTCTTTGTGTGTAAATATTTCATTGTATATATGGCCTAAATATAGGGATTTTTTATAATTATTTTGGTATTTTATTTAAATATTTCTACTTAGGTGTGTGTTTTATTAAACCTATGTACACCTTCTTTCATCCTCTTACACCATAATTATATTTTTTGCCAATATGTACATACTCTAACCTCATATTTTTCCTTTATACAAATCAGTCCCACATTTTCACCCTCACCCTCGTGAAAACAAAAAATTGATTTCTACTCATTGGTTACTTTTATTATATTATTTACTTGCATATCTTTTCCTCTTTTACCCAAAATAATTCAAGGAGGGACCATATCATATGATTCCAATATCTTTCCATATCCATAACTCCTCCATATTTTTATTATTATTTTTACTCATTATTTTAACACCATGTGCTCATTGAGCTAAAGTCCATGAATAGTCTATACACTAGTCCCACCATGTATATATTTCTTATTTCACCAATAATCCTCCTCCATGCATGGTTCAAGGGCAACTTGAATGCTTTGTATTATAATATGACAAAGGAGGGGCTCACTCTTGGATGCATTGTACAAATTCAACAAAGGAGGGGGCCACTAAAAGACTTTTGCAGGCATAAAAAACAGGCTTTTTGGTGAGAATTTTGGCACCTATCTCCACTCCGAATTTGGAGCAGTGGTCAAAAGAGAAAATGTAGCCCACGCTTTGAATAATCACCTCAAATTGTTTCATGATTTTTAAAGCTACCAACGGTGAGCTATGATTTTTTGAGTGGACCCCAGTCTGCCCACTTTTCTCACAAGTAGCCCTTAGTCTTCTCTCACCCTTCCACACACCTACTCACTCTTACACATCCCTCCCTCTCCTTCCCTCACTCAAACCTGCAATTTCCATGGCTTCTCCCACCCTCTTCACCATTACCCTTCTCTCTCATCCTTATAGTTCTTTTATGAACCTCTACATACATACACCCTCTCCATGTCTCTCTCTATTGCTTCTATGTTACAATTTCATTTACCTCTCCTAAAAATATCTAAAATTCAGCATCTTAACCATGATAACTTCTGCAAATTGAGGTTTTTTCCTCAACAAATCCTCTTTTCATCGTGGTGGTCAACCGTGGCGGCGGCGTAAAGAAGCGAAGAAGAAGAAGAAGACCAGCGGTCATTTTTTCCACAATCTACACAAGGGTGAGTTCAAGTTTCTTCAAAGCTTCACCATCTCAATGATTCTCTTTTAATTCACCCCTCTTCCTTCATCAAATCAACTCACTCTACCCATTGTAAATGTAACATTAACTTTCTAGTGATTACTAACGACTAACATACTAACACAAAATAGCATTGACCTAACCATAAAAGACACCTCACCTCAAGACATGTATAGTAACTCTCTCTCTCTCTCTCTCTCTCTCTCTCTCTCTCTCTCTCTCTCTCTCTCTCTCTCTCCCCCCTTCCTTAAAACTTACTTTCACCTTATCTACCATCAATAATGCTCTCTTTTGAGCCCACACCCATGACTCAAGCAGACAAAGAAGGCCCGCAATGTTTTGATATTCAAAAAAATCATAATCCTGATTTGTTAGCTTGTAAATTAGGATTTCCAATAATCTTAATGAGGGGTCTCCAACCTATAAATAGGCCCCTCTCCTTCTTGTAAAACAACCTCCAACATCTCACATAGCACCCCAACACTCTATGCGTGAGGAGAGACTTAGGTGTAGCAACCACTTGTGAGCTTCACTCTTGGTGTGAGAGAAGCTTTCAAGCTACACATTGCAAGTGAGAGAGCGTGAGTTTCACAAATCTCAAAACCACTATTGTATATGCTCCTTTATCATCAATAAATTGAGGTTTGGTGCATCAAAGGCGTGATTCGACGTTCAAATCTTCGTCCTTCCATTTGTGCAATACGGTTTGGTGAATTCAAGGTGACATGTGTATTTTGAGTTTTTATTAGTTGATCTTGATTTTAGAAAGTGTTTTAGTGTGTTTTTCATTGCCAGTTTTGTGTCCATTGTAAGAGGGTATTGTGGTGAGAGGTCTCTCACACCCTAAGACAATGTGTGTGTGTTTTGGCAATGTTTAACAATCACTAAGCATTGAGTGAGTTTTATACAAGTTCTACGATAGCATCATAACGAACCATCTCCATTTGCAAGTCACAAATAAGGTATTACGCAAGATCGTTTTCTCTCTCTCTTCCCTTTGCTCTAGCTCTCTCTAGTCCAGTTTGTGTGTGTCTTGGTGTGAGGTTGTTTGTGTGTGTTGTGTGGTGCATCTTCTTGGTTGTGCCAAAAATCTCTCTTGCGTCCTAGTTCACATACCATAACTAGGTGGTGCCCCTATCTTTTTTGGGTTTGGCTGTGGGTTTGTTGTTGTGTTGTGCTTGTGGTTGCCCCAGCCCCAATTGAGCAGCACGGGAGCCTTGAGGGGTGTTTAGAGGTCGCCTCTCTTGTTGCCCACCCCGGACCGCCTCACCGTGTTGGAGAAGGATCTTCTCTTCACTCGAGTTCTACTCTTTTCTGCGGGCGCACCCCCTTGGCGGCCTTGCGCTCACACCAAGGTTTCTTTTTCCCACCTCACGTCGATTGGCCGGCCGCTAAGTGCACGGTCAACTCTCAATGAGTGAAAAGAGACAAGGGGAGGCTGGACAAGCCCTTCTTTCTTGGGATTCCTGTCACTCTTCAACAAAACACGATTAGGAATCGCCACGCCCAAGTAAACTTGGGTTCGTGCGATCGCAACAAGCAAAAAATTCTTGTGGTTCTTGTGGTTCTTTCCTTGAGTAATGCATAACACTTCCAAAGCTCTGATACTAATGTTAGGTGCAGCAGAATGAATTTTGTATTTTCTCGATCTTTACTACTCAAGGTTCCTTTTAGTTCTTAGGGAAAGAGAGAGCTTTCCGTCTTGTGGAGAGTGCTATGATCACGAACAAAGTGAGTGGATAATGTGCGTGCAAATGAATGAGACTGAGAGAAGGAGAGAGCAGAGATACGACACCGACAGGTTGTAAAACCCTCCTCCGAATGCCCCACTCTCATCGGCGAGAGTGGTCTACTTTGATTGCACAAAGGTGTACAATGTGAATGCAATGGGCTGATGCAATGGGACTATGCCGATGGCTACGATGGTGATGACGACGATGACTTGATGGCTGAAATCTGGGATCTTTTATCTGTTGATTTTCATGGTCTTCTTGGTGGCTGAAAATGACTGTTTTGGCTACGTTTTGATGGCTGAAAATGGGGGAGCATCTGCAACCATTCTGGGGCTGATCTGCTACCTTTGCTAAGGCTGAAAATCTGCGTTTCGACTGCTGAATTTCTGATCCAAAAACGCTGGAATTTCTGATCCCAAAAACGCTGGGTTTTTTAGGGTTTGCTGAAAACGCTGGGATCTGCAAGTATTCCAAGGCTGGAAACGCTGGGATCTGCAGGTATTCCAAGGCTGAAAACGCTAATGAAGCTGAGGTTCTGTTGTGGATTGAAAACGCTAAGGGGAGTGGGAGGATGGCGCGGGGTCATAAGGGGGGTACTGCTGAGAAGTTGCCTGTTGAGCGGGAAGCTCCTGCTGCCTCTTCTGCCATTTAGTACTAACTTGGGTTTGCTTATATAGAAACTTAGCAAAATTGCCCTACCTACTTTTGTTGGAAAGTCACTTAAATATAATAAGTGAAAATCCCAATAAATAGGAAAATAGGCTAAATGCATTGGAAAATTCCCCTAATTGATGCGAATGGATTCTGACGGGAATTCGGATGATCATGTTGTGTGCAACCGGAGGATATGCATCTATGCTAAGTGACTGGGCATGCACGGTCTACGAATAGACTCACAAAAGTGCCAGATCACTGCTAATCTAACTTGATCGAACTGACTGAACCCTGCTGTGGTGTAGCTTGTCCACGGACACATAGGGTTGGGATGTGTCACGTGACATTGTCCTCTTGTCCTTTTATGACAAAACCGCGAGGCTGCGTTACATAAACTTCCTCAAATATGTCACCATTCAAGAAACCAGTAACAATGTCTGATTGATGTACATCCCAACCAAAATGAGCTGCCAATGCACATAGAAAACGTACAGTAGTCATACGACAAGTGGGAGCAAAAGTCTCTTCATAATCTATGCCTTTTTGCTGTGCATAACCCTTTGCAACAAGTCGAGCCTTATGGCGCTCAATCTTACCATCCGGCTTGCGTTTCAACTTGTAAACCCACTTCGTACCAATGGCCTTTTTGCTAGGAGGCAAATCACATAAAGTCCATGTGTCATTTTCTATGAGTGCATCATATTCTGATTGCATGGCAGCCATCCAATTTTCTGAATTCTGTGCTTCATCAAAAGACAGAGGCTCCTCAACATCATGTAAGCTAGACACAGCCAAAGCATAACAATATGATCCATAAGATGCATGGCGAGAGCCTGAACGAGTACGACTAGATAAAGGTGCATCCAATTTACTGTCACGCAAGGTGTGCACCAGCCATTTTGACATACCTCTAGCCTGCTCATTTTCAGCCCTTTCCTCATCAAGTACATCATGTACATCTGCATCAGTAATAGGCTGATCTAAAACATTTTCAGAAACCCCCATAGGCTGTACATTTGCCTCATTGGAACTTACATTCATATTTCCACCACTGAAAAGAGGCAACAAAGTGTCATAAATGTCCTGTGAGCTTACATTACTGTCTCTAGTACATGACAGCAAGGGCTGAACAGAATCTTCCACAAACACTACATCTCGAGAAACCAGAATACGTTTTGTTTGCGGATGATACAACCTGTAACCTTTGCTTTCAGCACTATAACCAACAAAAATACATTTGACAGCCTTATCATCCAATTTTCTGCGCTGCACTTGTGGCACCAAAGCATATGCCAAACAACCAAAAACACGCATGTGCTCAATAGAAGGCTTTCTATCATGCCATGCTTCATATGGAGTAATAGACTGCAAAGCTTTCGTAGGACACCTGTTAAGTACATAAGTGGCACACATGATGGCCTCAAGCCAAAAAGAATGCGGCAAAGCTTGACTTTTGACCATACATCGTGTCATTTCCGTCAGTGACGTGTTTTTCCTCTCAGCAATACCATTTTGCTGAGGTATATAAGGCACTATACATTGGTGTTTTATCCCACGACTAGCCAGAAATGCATTAAATTCTTGAGACATATACTCCCCCCCTCGATCGGAACGGAGGGTGCCCATAGTACATTTCGAGACATTTTCAGCCATAGCCAGAAATTGTTTGAAGCACATAAAAACTTCGGACTTCGCTTTAAGTGGAAATACCCATGCATGCCTAGAGTAATCATCAATGAAAGTCACGAAGTACAGGTAATTGCCCAAGGACGGAGTTTGCATGGGCCCACAAACATCACTATGCACAAGCTGCAACTTGCATGTGGCCCGAACTGAACCATCCTTTGGAAATTTAGAACGCTGCATCTTACCCAAAATACAGCCTTCACAAACATGTTTGACAGGTGCTTCAAGAGGCGGCAAAGAAGCAACCATATCAGATTTCTGCAAACGCAGCAAACTGGCAAAATTCAGATGACCAAAACGTGCATGCCAAAGTTTTCCATCTGAAATAGCCCTTGAATCTGCAACAGCATTTGCAAAATTTTGTCCACACTTGTAATACAAAGTGAGCTTGTACAGCCCACGACACAAAAGCCCAGATGCAACAATTTCATCACCAAAACTGAGATCATGAACTGTACATCTGTCATCCACAAATTTGACTACAAGTCCAAGTCTAGCAAGTGCGGATACAGACAAGAGATTCTTCTTGATCCCAGGTACATAAAGTGCATCAACAAGTGTGAAGGAACTGCCATTAGCAGCAGTGAGCACAATCTTTCCAACTCCCTGAACTGGATAAGAGGCGTTGTTGGCACAAGTGACTGAATTCCCATGAGGGACAGACTCGAGAGAGGAAAACAATTCACGATGTGAGGTAATGTGCTTTGTAGCACCACTGTCGAAATACCACACATGTGAATCTGCAGCAACTCACAAGCATGCATCATGGACAGCAGGATTGTAAGTGCACTCTACGCTAAAAGTCCATTCTGCATCAACATCAGCAACATAGTCTCCTTTCACAGAAGACTCAACAATGGCTGCATTTGTAGTGGAACCAGCATTTGCAGCGGAACCACCCTCTTTCTTCTTAGCCTCTTTGGCCTTCAACTTAGGACACGACTTGATTAAGTGATCATTGGCTTTACAATAATGGCAACGCATCTTCTTTTTGCCCTTATCACCAGAATTTCCAGACGAATTGCTGCCAGCAGAAGCATTAGGAACATAATTTTTGCCACTCACAGTAGAACCATAAGAAGTGGCTGCATTGCTATTACCACCCTTTCTTTGAGAAGCAATAAAAGCCTGTTCAACTGCACGCTGTCTAGTACTGTTTTTTCTGGAAAGTGACTCTTGCAACAGCAATGTGCATAATGCATCAAACTTGACAACTTCTGGATTTCCTTGGGTCATAAGTCTTCAAGTACTAGCAAAAGTTTGGTAAGAATCTGGTAAGGCATCAAGAATAGTGTGCACAAGGGAACTGTCTGAAATAACTTCACCTGCAGAAATAAGTTGCTCATTGATATCCTTGACACTAGCAAGGAAAGTGTCCATATCATCTTCCTCATGCATAATCTTGGACTCCATCTCTTTACACAGCAAAGCAATTTTAGCCTCATTGCGGCTTGCATAAAGACCTGCTAGAATATCCCAAGCCTGTTTTGCATATTTTGTTGAACGGATGTGAGGAACAATGGTGCGCTTCACAGACAACGCAATCAATGCATGAGCCTGCGCATCCTTAACATCCCAACGAGCTTGTTCTGCCGTAGGCAAAACAACTCTAACAGCTGCAATCCTTGCAGCAAGACCTGCAACATCCTCAACATCGCCTACATCCTCAGAACCAGGACGTACATCAATGCCTTGCACAATGTTCTAGACACCCTTTGACATAAGAACATGTTGCATCATATAAGCCCACATAGGGTAGTTGTCCCCATCCAACCTGTCCTCAGCAGCAAACATCTTGAACACATCTGTGTTGTTGTTGTCAGCCATGGTAAATGCTGCACCTGATGTGAAAACTGCCCGAAAATAGGAGAAACGGAGCAGGAACAACCTGTGCTATATAGCACAAACCGTAGAAGACTATAAGGCACCTGTTATGCAGAAAACGGCACTGACAGAAATTCTGCACAAAATGACGAAATAGCCTGTCTAGTACTGCCTGTAGTGGAAACGGAAGCCGAAATGAGCCCAAATCAAAATTCTGAGCAGACCGAGCTCTATGAGCTTTCCCAAAATATTTGTCAACCTGCGAACGCTTGCCAAAGCTCACTGAAATCAAAGAAAGTGAGCAGGCGTGTGCTGGAGCAGCTAGCGACTAAGCCCGAGAGGACGTGACCTGCTCTGATACCAATTGTTGGAATTAGGGTTGCAGAGAAACACACACAGCTTGGAGAAGACGAAGGAAGCTCAAGGCACACAATTGAGAGTGTGTTACTTAGTGTGCAATGGAAAGATTGATAGCCCTAGAGTGATGGGCGTGTATATCATGCACGGGGGAAAAAACCTCCTAAAGAGGGAAAAAATGCCCCGGCGGTCCTAGTGTGTTCACACACTACTACCACATGTATATGGTTACACAGAAGAGCCCAAGCCTTTAAAGAAAACGATTGGGTCTTACTCAAATTTCACAAGGCTCGATTAAGGCACATGACGGGCAAGAATCCTACGGGACACCAGTACTATGCTAAGTTAGCAAAAAGGTACTATGGTCCCTTCCAGATTCTTACGCCAATCAATGAAATGGCCTATCAACTCAAGTTGCCCAGCCATTGGCTTATACACAATGCTTTCCATGTGAGCCTACTAAAGCCTTACAAAGGAGAGCCACCTCAAGAACCAACTATTGAAGACCCACCGGAGATCGAGGACCAAGAAGAGGTGCTGCAGTCCGAGTCCATTCTCCGACATGAAGACAAGGTACTAAGAGGCGGTAAGACTATCCGACGATATCTTATTAAGTTTAAGAATTATCCTTTTGAAGATGCTAGATGGATGCAAGGCATACAATTAAAGGATAACCTAAGCCTTGTCAATGCTTACAATGCTTCCCAAGAGTAAGAAAATGTACAAATGTTAAAATGGAACAAAGTTTTTGTCTTATAAGACTCTCTTTTTAGTTATTGTGCACAAAAATGAAATAGTATGCATGCTTAGATCAAGTTTGCGGAGACGACGTCTCCCGAACACCAAGTAGAGCTTGTCACTCTACTATGGAAGATTGATAGGACTAATGTGCAGACATGCTTGCGACAGCTTAGGCTCTCAAGCGCCAAATGGACTAGTCATTCATTCTGGAACGATGTGGTAGGGTAACATAGGGATCCTCTACCCGCTAGGAAAAGGACAATGAATATGCTTTATCTTCTCTACCACATAGTCGAGGATGACTATAATTTCAAGAGAGATGTAATATCATAATAACTAATATCTAATTCTCCTAAATTATTTTCTCATGTTAAAATTATCATTTAATATGGGGAAGTTCCAGGGGAGAAAAAGCTAGAATATTGGTTAAGTTGGCAGACCGGCCACAGTAGGGATCCGAAGGAGGAAAAATAGGGATCGAAAGGAGGGGGCCATCTGCAAAAGAGCAATGAACAACAATGGGCTAAAAAGACCCTAAGGTTCAGCCCATTAAGACTTCCAAAATGCTAAGGTTCCAAAATTCAAAGGTTGTGTCCAATGGTCAAAAGTTTAGGAAATTGGATGCTTTGTGTGTGTCCCAAAAAGTCTTCACAAACTCCTACATAGGAGGGGGTGAGCCCAAGAAGTAGGGAATGAGAGAGAAACACACACACACACACTCACAAGCTTCCTTTGTACACAAGGGGAAAGAGGGACACATGTCAGCTCACTAGGCCAGATGCCCACAAGGTGTACTCAAATCCTATTGGATGGCCTTGGAGGTGGACCAATGAGAATTAGGCTAGAGTAAATCTAGTTTAATTAATTTAAAAACACTTAATAAAAGAACCAATAAGAATTAAGCTCTCTAGAAAGCTATTGTTGGGGTATAAAGCCCAATGTGGTCGCCCTGGTAAGTGGGCGGGCCGCCAGGTATGTACACATATTCTTTTGTAAAAACCTAATAAGAACTCACTATGCTCTACACATTACAGTAGAGCGAGTTCACCATATCATCATGCTCTTCTTCTCGCACTCTCTCTCGTGTCACACTTCCGCTCGTACTCCTTCAATTGGTATCAGAGCTCAGATCGAGGCTCGGGGAAGCATGTTCTCAAAATTTCATTATGAGGTCATCTCGGCCAC
This sequence comes from Adiantum capillus-veneris, assembly GCF_014529385.1. Taxonomy (NCBI): domain Eukaryota; kingdom Viridiplantae; phylum Streptophyta; class Polypodiopsida; order Polypodiales; family Pteridaceae; genus Adiantum; species Adiantum capillus-veneris. The sequence goes on along the minus strand of NC_140937.1, from coordinate 31,002,556 downwards.
CGTTCGGCTTCAACAAAGTTCTGCGCAGGCCATTTTCGACTACGTGGTCTCAGTGGGTGCAGATCCGACTCTGCAAATTTGGGGTTTCGGCCTACGACTGCAGGTGCTGAGGATATCAGCACTCCCAGAGTGTTGATTTGTGGCTGTCTACACATCGAAGGATGGCTCACAGTTCTTGGAGGCGTCACATACGACACGGGCGCATCTATACACAGACTGTAGGCGACATTCACTAGTTCATCAGGTAGCTTGTGTTTGCTGCTTGATATTCCAGATTTCATCCTGACATTGCTGGTACTTCCACATGGGATGTATTGTCAGAGATGATGTATATTTGTTGAGGGTTTGCTGGCTGTGAGTCACGCAGCAAACAACCGCCGCGGCGGTTACAGCATATAGTGGGAAATTTGTGGATGTATGACTTTGTGGAAAGTCTATGTACTGTCAGATTTACTGCAGTCTTTGTTGAGGGTCGAGTGAGGTTTTTTTGAGCTGGGGGATTCTCGAATGTTGAGATCCTTTCGGTGATACAGGTCTTGGAGCGATCCCTCGAGCACCCTTAGATAGGCAGCTAGGATGTATTGACTGTGAGTTAGACAGTTGGGATTGCATCTTTGCTTTACTGTTGTTGAGGCATTGTCGTAGTCTATGCTTACAGGACAGTGAGAGACAGTACAGGTGCAGGACAGGTTTACCCACAGCTTACAGTGTTAGAGAGACAGTGGTTTTTTGAGCTGTTTTTGGTCTGTTTTTTTAGTACACTAGAGCCATTTTACAAAGGAGACTCTGCCGAAATTTATGCAGAATCTGAAGCTTTCTTGGTTCATTTGACAAGTTGATATTGGTTCAGAGGTAAGTTAACAGGGGAAACTCTACCGAATTTTTCCTAGGAAACTAAACTACTGTGACCCGTAGCTATGGCTGGATCACAGGACACTGCTCTTTACAATATCAAGAAGCTGGATGGAACCAATTTCCCATTGTGGAAGAAGCAGATTTGGCATGTGTTGGTAGAAAAGAAGCAGATAAAACCTATAAAGCTCAAGGGGATAAAACCAGAAGATTTGGACGAAGATGAATGGAGCGAAATAGATGAATTGGCACTTTCTACCATTATGCTGACTTTGGAAGAAAGCGTTAACTTCAATGTAGCAGATGAGATGTCGGCTTATCAAGCATGGTTAAAGTTGAGTGATCTTTATGAGAAGCAGAGTGCAGCTTCACAGGTATGCTGGCTTAAGAAGCTTGTTGACTTGAAGATGAAAGAAGGGACACCTATGTCCAATCATCTGAATGAATTCAACACAATCTACAGTCAATTGTCAGCTCAAGGTGTCAAGTTTGATGAACCTGTTAGAGCTATGTTCCTGTTGATCACATTGCCGAAAAGTTGGGACACTTTTCGCACAACTTTGAGTAATTCTGCACCTCCAGATGGTTTGAACATAGCAGGTGTAGAAGGAAGTCTGCTTACTAAAGAAACCAATAGAAAGACAATGGACAAAGGCAAAGGAACAGCCTTAGTAGTCAGGGGAAGGACCACAGAAAAGTACAAAGGTGGAAAGAGAAATCAGTCTCGTAGCAAGTCCCGCAGTGCTAAAGGCAAGAGTGACATAGAATGCTACCATTGTGGCAAGAAGGGTCACATGAAAAGAGACTGCAAAGAATGGAAAGCAGAAAAATGCAAAGAGAAAAGCTGAAGAGACCATGGTTGAGAAGAACAAGTCCTCAGTGAAGATTCAAGAAATAAATGTGACAAACACTGTTGCAGAGGATGACAGTCTAGTGTCAGGAGACATCTACTTCTTGAAGAATACAATGGACTCAGCTCTTCTTACAGCATCTGATGGAAATGCACTGAGTGACTGGATTATAGACTCAGGGGCATCACTTCATGTGTCTCCAAACAAGGAGTGGTTTACCTCTTATGTGACCACTAAAGATCATGTTCGGCTAGGCAATGGGCAAACATGTGAGATCTTAGGTGTTGGAGATGTTCAATTGAAGTTTCAGAATGGCTCTTCTTTCACGCTGAAAGAATGTGAGACATGTTCCCGCAATTACAAAGAGCTTGATCAGCATAGGTTTACTTGATGATGCTGGCTACGTCACCACTTTTGGACAGAACATGTGGAAGATATCCAGAATTACAAAAGGTTTTGGTACAGGTAGGATCTAAACTTTCTCACCGCAAACATGAGAGAAAGCATCATGAGTTCTGCTCTGTGTAGTCTCTCTCCAATGCATTCATGACCCTACTAGCAAAGTAGATGGGTCGCATCCTTGTACTGTGGGGATCTGTTGTAGCAAACAGCACCAATTGTTTCTTTCCCAGCACTAGAGCTAACAAAGAATGTGTACTCCCAACAAGGAGGCATGAGTGTTGGTAGCTCTGACAAAATGACTTTAATGCTACAAAAGTACTCTTCAAGCTCATCAGACCATGCAAATTCTACTTGTTGTGTCAACTTTTGCAAAGGGTGAAGTAACTCCGAGGCTAAGTGATGAAGCGTGACATATACTTTACCTTTTGAATGAATGAGATGACCTCCTTAAGACTCTTGGTGATGGTAAGCTCAATAAGAGCCTTTGCCTTCGAAGGATCCACTTCAATGCCTTTGTAAGAAACTTATGACCAAGCAAGATTACTTCATCCTCACCTATATGGCACTTGTCGGGGTTGAGTTGACCCTCCCATGTCGTAGAGCTTCTTTTAAACCTTCTTCTACCCTTTGTAGATTGCAATGATTTTGAGCTATAAATACAGAAATCATCAATGAACACCCTAATTGACTTTCCAAAGAATGCTTGAAACACCATATTCATGAAACGTTGGAATGTTGCAGGAGCATTTGTCAGACCAAATGGCATGACTCTAAAGCATAACAACCCTAAGGAGTGATAAAGGTTGTTTTCAATTGATCCTCCAGTGCAATCCTATTTAAAAGTAACTGAGTAACCATCGCACACAGTGTACTTCTCATGACCAGCTACCTCATTTAGTATCTCATCCTGGAATGGGAGGGGAAAGTGATCTCTCTTTGTTGCCTCATTGAGGGGACGGTAATCCACACACACCCTCCACTTGCCGTTCTTCTTAGGAGTGACAACAACAGGAGAGACCCACTCTGAATTCTCCACTGGATAAATGAAACCTGCTGCTAGAAGCTTTCTTTACCTCCTTGAGTAAAGCCTGCTCCTTGATGACTCCTAGCCTTCGTAGCTTCTGAGCCTTAGGTGTGGCCTCTGGCTTCAACTCAATTTTGTTGTTGAACGCATCTACTCCACGCACATCGGTGTAGTCTTTAGCAAAAAGCCTAGGAAACTTCCTTAGCACACATTTGAACTCCTCTCTTTCATCCTTTGTAAGTGTTGTTGATAGCATACCTTCCAGCATCCCTTCATCTTGAACACCTTCGTTCTCTTGAGGACCTACCTCCTCCAAGCCTTGACAAGAGGTCTCTTGGTTTCTTGGCTTAAACCTTACCCCCATGACTTCGATGGAAGACTCCTCTTCAGTAATGCTGCCGCTACTTTCTTCTTCTGAAGTGCTATCGGTCCAACCTTCTTCCGTCTCACTTTGAGATGATTCTTCATGGAGCTCCTCTTGGCGTTGCTCCTTCATGTCAAAGACAACCTTCTTATGATTGTCATTCTTGCAAATTAATTTCCCACTCTCCCAATCCTGCAAAGCTCGCATTTTCATTAGCCATGGTCTTCCTAGGATAAATGGATAACCACTTCCCTTGGTCGACATAACATAAAAATCCACCGCTTTCTTAATGCCAAAGGCCTCTACAAAGACATTTTTACAAATGCCTACACACCTAGCCTTGCTATTGTTTGCCATCTTGACTTTGATTTCAGGTGTCTCTGGATGTGCATGCCTAGTCTTTGCATGAGTCCCTCTGTCATGATGCAAATTTGTGCACCCCCATCCACTAGACCTTTCCTAACCAATCTTCCTTTGATGTAACAGTCTAGCACCGGTGTAATGTCCTCATTCATTTCAGCTTGTGCAATTTTTACAACAGGCACACTCTCTTTTACCTTTCTCCTAGTGCTAACTGCCCTTTAAATCCCTCCTAACTTGTGGACATAATGCAAGAAATTGAGGCCATGAAATATCAGGACCCTTACCTCTCATGTCTTCCAACAAGTTGTACGGAGCCATACCATGTCCAAGAGGAAGTCTTGGAGGTTTATACGACGTCGAGTCCTCTTGGTTTCCTTGGTTTCCTTTGCCTTCTTGCCTTGTCCATGGTCACTCTGTTATGTGACTCCTTCTTTCTCTTTACCTTTTCCTCGGCCATGCTTAATTCCATTGGCTTCCATGTCAACCTCATTTGAATTTGTCACCTCTACCACATGCACATTTGGATCTGGCAAAGGTGGAACTCCTTCTACCCCTTGTGGAGGTGGTCTTGGTCCATTTGGCCTTTGTAGAAGCCTTGGTTGTTGACCAGTTCCTTCACCTGCATTCATCACTGGGTAATTCAGTTAGGTCTCCCTGGCTCCCCACGGGGCCAAGGACAATTATACATCCATGTCCAGACTCTCCGCAATTCCAACATTGCAAGACTCTCCTAGGTCGTGGATCTCGCTCTTCAGACTTCTTTGCTTGTCCCTTTGGACCTACAGCTTGTGCAAGGTGAATTGACAAGCTGCTTAAAGATTCGTTTAACTTCTCAATTACTTCCGTCGTTACCTCAGGAAGCTCCCTCGATGTTGATGCTTGTGACTTACCTTTGGGTCTCAGACCTTCTATTGGAACCTCTCTCCTTAAGCACTTGAGTTTCCTATACTTCTCAGCAGCCCTAGTTTCAGCTGCATCAAAAGTAGCACGTGCACCCGCCTCAACTTTTACCTTAAGGTCAGGAAAGAGTCCGGCTATGAACCTCTCCTTCTTTAAAAATTCTGCACCATCACCAGGGTTAGTAACATTTCGTATCCATAGAGCCCAAAGACGTAGAAACTCTTGCTTGTACAAGTAGTAGTCATCTAAGTCTTTTTGCTTATGAGAAACAATGTCTTGCCATAATTTTTGAGTGTTTTGAGGATCAAAGAAGTATTTCTTGAAACGATTCAAAACTTCTGTGTAATTCCCCTTAACTTCCTCAGGCAAAGAGTCAAACCAAGTACTAGCATCTTTCCTAAGGACCACCTCAAACATTTCTACACGTTCTTGATCAGTTATTATCCTCTTGATATGGCAAGACATTTGAAATTTGCTAAAAATAATTTTGCATCCTCTCCAGGCTCTCCAAAGAAAAGAGGATATCCAGACATTTGGCGTTGGCTCTCCATTGAATTGATTTCAAAGTGACGCGTTTTTGTTTTTTTCTTTCTTTAAAAGATTTACACAATAATATTTTCTAAATTGCAATCTATTCTACAACAAAATAAAAAAATATTCACATCAAATGACCTATGATAATCAATAAGAGGTAGAATGACAGGGTTTGGTGACGCGCGAATTTCTCCTACTCTTTGGGCACAAACATGAATACCATACGTTGTTGAAAATGGATTTTTCTACTAATTGCAATGTTTACTCTAATGTGTGGAGTGAAATGAAAGGGAAAAACCTGTATTCCTGGGCCATTATCCATGGTCTATGCATGACCTAATTCTTAAAACAAAACAAAAATATAGACGTCCAAACTAAGGTCGTACCTAATGAGAGGCAAAATAAAAGGATTTACTGATACGTTTATCTCTACCAACCTAAGAGGACCTAAAATTCTACGAATTACTCGCTGAAATTGCAACTTAGTACTAACAATTATGTATACCTTTTGCCTTGCAATGGGAATGAAGGGATCATACAAATTCTCGTGATTCATGCAAGCTACTTGATTATGCTAAAGGTTGAGCCTTCACAAAACATACACAAGCCTGTCCTCAGTGGGGGCACCAATTTGAGGCGGTCCGGGGCGGGCAACAAGAAGAGCAACCTCTAGACACCCTTCAAGGCTCCCGTGCTGCTCAATGGGGCTGGGGCACAACACAACACAAACCAAAACAACAAACCCACAGCCAAATCCCAACTACACAAGGGGCACCACCTAGTTTAAGAGCGAACTAGGACGCAAAAGAGGAGAATCGTTAGAGCAACCCACAAACAAGCAAGGAATTTACACTAACCCTAACACCAATGGAACACTCTCACACACTAAAACACGAGAGAGAGAGAGAGAGAGAGAGAGAGAGAGAGAGAGAGAGAGAGAGAGAGAGAGAGAGAGATAGTGCTCGGGCTGCTTTGAAACGTATCGGCAATGATCAAGCAAACACAACTATATATTTAAGAAAGAGAGAGAAAGGGGGAGGGGGTGCTTGTTGCATTAATACCTTCTTAAAAATCTGTCATGACAAATCAAAGTGGAATTAGTATTTGTTCAACATAGCTTGCGTAAATTTCACCACAACACATCACAAGAAAAGCCACCCCAATCACTGTCTTAAAGCCAGGGGAGTCCTCTCCACCCTGTCGCCCTCTTACAGTATGTGGGATTTATGGCTAGATTGATGACAACACCAGAGACAAGCTATCAAGAACTTAACAAAAAACACCAAGACACTTACGCATCATTGTTGTCCATTACTTCACGTTGGAAGGGAGACAAAGTATCCAAGCTTAGTCCAATCCACCCTCCTTGATTCAGCAAATGTTGGGTTTACACTAGTAGGAGAAATGATAGATTTCCTACTCTCCATTGAATGATCACTCTCTCTCTTACAATGGCATAGAGTTCCCTTGCTAATCCCCTATTACAACACATGCACATACATAAGACAATGAGCTTCCACTCAAGAGCTCCTTCTAGAGAGGTTGAGCTTGGCTTCTCAAGCTATAGCATAGTGCTCTTGCTTATGGCTCCCCCCTTTTTGTGCTAGCTACACCCTCCTTTTATAGAAATTTTGAAGGCTAGGGTTACTCCTCTAACCATGGTTGGGTTAGATTTTCAGCAATTTATCTAATTTCTTTTGCTTGGAATTATCAAGAAGTTGGTGGGGAAAGAGAGAGGACAGAAATGGAGGTGATAGGACTTTTCATAGTGGGTTAGTGTTAGTAGAGTTAGTATTAATTTACAAATAGAATTGGATATTTACAATGGGAGTATCCATGTAGGATACAAATAAGGAAGAAAAACTCTTAAGAGGTAAGAAAAGGTGGATTTCTTACAAGGTTGATGCTCCAAGTGTCTTGAGTAGGGCCAATTTTGACGCTTGTTGACGGTCCACTAGCTTTGACGGTACATTTTTTCTCCACTCTTGACCTTCCTTGAGAGACAAGGTAATTTAAGCTGAGTAATCAACCACCATGATGCTGTCTTTTAAGAGAAGATGCTGAATTTTGTGGTTTTTTTGATAGATGTGGGTAAATTGGAGGAGGAAAAATGAGACTAGGTGGTCAATTTGGAATGGAATTGTGTGTGGGAGGTATGAGTTCACCATGGTTTCTCTTATTCTTCAAGGTGTGGAGAAGGTGAGTAGGGTGCAGAGGAGTGGTGAGAGAGATGGGGATGATGAGTGGAGAAGTGTGTGTGAAAGAGGAAAATGATAAAGTGGAAGAGAGAGTGTGGCTGCATAGCATGGGAAAACTGGGGTCCACTAATAAAATCATAGCTCACAGCTCATAGCTCAAAAGAATATGAAAAAATTTGAGGCAAAAGTTCAGCCCACAGCTACAACTTTTGTTTGTATCACCTTTTCAAATTCGGAGAGCAAGTGAACTTTAAAAATTCAACAAAACCGACCATTTTTTTTTCCACTCCACAAGGTCCTTGTGGGGTCCTTCTTTGGATGATTCTTTTGAATACCTCCAAGAGTGAGCCCTCCATAGTGCATGTATGCATGCCACCTACCCTTGAACTTATTTGGTAGATCTATAATTGAAGATATTGTTGAGATTGTGATATAAGTGAATAGTACAACTAAGAAAACCAAATATTGAGGGTCTAAAAACTATGTACATGTCAAATATAAATAATATAAGTGGAAAAATATAAAGGGGTCAAAAGAAATCTCTCTCATTATGAGGCTACCATAAAAAGATGAATATTTTTGGTGTTCTAATTTTTTAGAAAAAAACAAAATAGATGTAGGAAGGGAAAAATCACAATAGTGAAAAAATATACACATAAATAAAACTAGTTTTTTTGGATTTTTGTTGGGGTGGAGTTACATCAAATATAAGAGAAGCTTACATGAAAATATTTCTATATGGAATAAAGAGTATGAAAAATGGTAAGAAAAATTGTGGTAATGGTGAGGCAATGTACAGAGCATAAATAACACACACCTAGGTAGAAATATTTAAATAAATACCAAAATAATTATGAAAAAATCTTTTATTTACGCCCTATATACAAAGAAATATTTACATACGCATGGGCCATAATATACTTATATTTTTTATTTTTTTTGGCTCAACTAGCCCAATGACTAGCTAATTGAGGGTTTTTTAAGAAGATATGGAAAAGTCCCGTGACTCACGCACGCCTATGTACAGTGAAATGGTAGAGATAGCCACAGTGTTTCGGTGATTTTGGTAGGGTGAGGTAACTCACTGTGGCAATTACAAAGAGCCGAAAAACGGCTATCATTAGCCCTCCCCCTGGATGATGGTATATTCATGTACCATCATAGAGCATCTTTTCCAAAGAGAGTGCTTCAGAGTCCTTGACGAGATCTTTATTGTTTGGCCCCTCAGAATTTTGGCTAGAGTTACAGTCATGCTTCATGTAACAATACTTACATGAGACAGTGGCCTTTTGACAAATCTTTGGTAGATCCTTTGGTAGAAGTCGACTCAAATAGGGCTTCAAGCGATACTCGTTTACTTTCCTGGAGTGCTCTTTACCATTCAAGTCCATAAGCTGATAGTAACTTGAATTGAAAGCCTTCTTGACTATGTATGGCCCTTGCCATCTTGTTTCAAATTTGGCATCAAAACGATTGTCATACCTTAGCACAAGATCTCCTTCATTGATGCCTTTGTCCTTCAGTTTCTTATCAAGCTTCTCCTTTGTCTGTGTGGCTTTCCTCTTATAGCACTCGTATGCTGCTTCTCTTGTCCACTCAAGCTCAGCTAAGGTAAGCAGTCGATCCATCCATACCTCTTGATCATCTTGTGCTCCTTTGCCATGAAGTCGCATTGTTGGAATGTTTAGCTCAATTGGCTGTAAAGCCTCTTGACCATAGACCAAGTGAAATGGTGTGAACTCCGTGGCTTCCCTATATGTGGTTCGATACGCCCACAAGGCACCATCCAAGAAGTCATCCCACAACTTTTTCTTGTTTTCCACCATCTTTCTAATGATGCCTGCAATGACACCATTAGCTTTTTCTACCAAACCATTTGATTGGGGATAGTAGGGTCTATTGTGACGATGTAGAATGCGAAGTTCTTCACAGACTTCTGTGAGCAATCCCTTTCTAAACCCTGGACCATTATCAGAAACAATCTCCAAAGGTGTGCCAAATCTACAACAAATGTGAGTGTAGACGAATTTGCTCACTGTCCTCTCATTTACCTTTGCCACACTTTGTGCTTCCACCCACCTAGTCATATAGTCTACAGCCACTAGAATGTAGAGTTTACCATTTTTTGTCCTAGGCAGAGGACCCATAGCATCAATGCCCCACTTTTCAAAGGGTCCATTTTCAAGCATGATTTGCCTTGGACCATAAACCAATCTTCTATTTCCATTTACCTGACAATTGTGACAACTTTTACACCAATGTTGGACATCCACATGCAGACTTGGCCAAATATACCCCGCAAGCAAAATCTTCTTCACAGTTAATTCTTGGGCAAAATGACCACCACATGCTTCTTCATGCAAACCTTTTAGAATGGCTGAAATTTCCTCAATAGTTGGTACTCTTATGCATACTTGATCCCTCCCTCTTTGATAGAGGGATCCTTCTAGGAAGAGATATGCGCTTGCCTTCTTCATGAGTCTCCTCTTCTGAGCCTTCGTGAAGTCTTGTGAAAACTCGCCCTCCAAAATGTAGCTAATAATGGGAGTCAATGACTCCAATCCTTGGTATCTCGGTTGCTTGACAGTTGCTGCCACCATGATGACCTGCACTTCTTTCTCAACACATGTAACTACTTGCTGTGCAAGTAAATCGGCATCTTTATTTTGTTTCCTAGGAATATGATATAGTTGCACTTCTTCAAATTGATTAAACAATCTACGAATGGAATGAACTTTTGTCCGTAAGCTTTCATTCTTGCATGCCCAAATGCCTAAAATCTGTTTAACAATGAGAAGTGCATCTCCCTTTACCATGAGGCGTTGTATCCCTTGGCCAATGCACATCTTCAAACCATGAAGTAGAGTGTCATATTCTGCTTCATTGTTGCTAGCTGAACTTGGTAGATTGAACTTCTCTTTCATGACCACCTCTCCACTTGGGTTGAGCAACACTAGCCCTCCCCCGTCTTTTCCTGTGGCTCGACGAAAAGCTCCATCAAAGAACAAGGTAAAAGCATTAGGAATACTTTTTGGTGGTGGCAATGGTAGGGTCTTTACTTCAGGCACCTTAATCTCCTTTTCGTGCACCCTATAAGTGAGAATCCCTGCCAATTGTGCACGCACACTATCTTCTACCTTGAAAGAGTATTGAAACTCTTGCAACTCCATAATCCACTTTGAGATCCTAGTACTAAGATTCATTTGAGATGACACCCAAGGGAACAAATTTTCTGCAGTGAGAATTACAAAAGGTTTTGGTAGCAGGTAGGATCTAAACTTTCTCACCGCAAACATGAGAGAAAGCATCATGAGTTCTGCTTCTGTGTAGTCTCTCTCCAAAGCATTCATGACCCTACTAGCAAAGTAGATGGGTCGCATCCTTGTACTGTGGGGATCTTGTTGTAGCAACACAGCACCAATTGTTTCTTTCCCAGCACTAGAGCTAACAAAGAATGTGTACTCCCAACAAGGAGGCATGAGTGTTGGTAGCTCTGACAAAATGACTTTAATGCTACAAAAGTACTCTTCAAGCTCATCAGACCATGCAAATTCTACTTGTTGTGTCAACTTTTGCAAAGGGTGAAGTAACTCCGAGGCTAAGTGAATGAAGCGTGACATATACTTTACCTTTTGAATGAATGAGATGACCTCCTTAAGACTCTTGGGTGATGGTAGCTCAATAAGAGCCTTTGCCTTCGAAGGATCCACTTCAATGCCTTTGTAAGAAACTTTATGACCAAGCAAGATTACTTCATCCTCACCTATATGGCACTTGTCGGGGTTGAGTTGACCTCCCATGTCGTAGAGCTTCTTTAAACCTTCTTCTACCCTTTGTAGATGCAATGATTTTGAGCTATAAATACAGAAATCATCAATGAACACCCTAATTGACTTTCCAAAGAATGCTTGAAACACCATATTCATGAAACGTTGGAATGTTGCAGGAGCATTTGTCAGACCAAATGGCATGACTCTAAAAGCATAACAACCCTAAGGAGTGATAAAGGTTGTTTTCAATTGATCCTCCAGTGCAATCCCTATTTGAAAGTAACCTGAGTAACCATCGCACACAGTGTACTTCTCATGACCAGCTACCTCATTTAGTATCTCATCCTGGAATGGGAGGGGAAAGTGATCTCTCTTTGTTGCCTCATTGAGGGGACGGTAATCCACACACACCCTCCACTTGCCGTTCTTCTTAGGAGTGACAACAACAGGAGAGACCCACTCTGAATTCTCCACTGGATAAATGAACCCTGCTGCTAGAAGCTTTCTTACCTCCTTGAGTAAAGCCTGCTCCTTGATGACTCCTAGCCTTCGTAGCTTCTGAGCCTTAGGTGTGGCCTCTGGCTTCAACTCAATTTTGTGTTGAACAGCATCTACTCCACGCACATCGGTGTAGTCTTTAGCAAAAAGCCTAGGAAACTTCCTTAGCACACATTTGAACTCCTCTCTTTCATCCTTTGTAAGTGTTGTTGATAGCATACCTTCCAGCATCCCTTCATCTTGAACACCTTCGTTCTCTTGAGGACCTACCTCCTCCAAGCCTTGACAAGAGGTCTCTTGGTTTCTTGGCTTAAACCTTACCCCCATGACTTCGATGGAAGACTCCTCTTCAGTAATGCTGCCGCTACTTTCTTCTTCTGAAGTGCTATCGGTCCAACCTTCTTCCGTCTCACTTTGAGATGATTCTTCATGGAGCTCCTCTTGGCGTTGCTCCTTCATGTCAAAGACAACCTTCTTATGATTGTCATTCCTGCAAATTAATTTCCCACTCTCCCAATCCTGCAAAGCTCGCATTTTCATTAGCCATGGTCTTCCTAGGATAAATGGATAACCACTTCCCTTGGTCGACATAACATAAAAATCCACCGCTTTCTTAATGCCAAAGGCCTCTACAAAGACATTTTTACAAATGCCTACACACCTAGCCTTGCTATTGTTTGCCATCTTGACTTTGATTTCAGGTGTCTCCTGGATGTGCATGCCTAGTCTTTGCATGAGTCCCTCTGTCATGATGCAAATTTGTGCACCCCCATCCACTAGACCTTTCCTAACCAATCTTCCTTTGATGTAACAGTCTAGCACCGGTGTAATGTCCTCATTCATTTCAGCTTGTGCAATTTTTACAACGGGCACACTCTCTTTTACCTTTCTCCTAGTGCTAACTGCCCTTGTTAAATCCCTCCTAACTTGTGGACATAATGCAAGAAATTGAGGCCATGAAATATCAGGACCCTTACCTCTCATGTCTTCCAACAAGTTGTACGGAGCCATACCATGTCCAAGAGGGAAGTCTTGGAGGTTTATACGACGTCGAGTCCTCTTGGTTTCCTTGGTTTCCTTTGCCTTCTTGCCTTGTCCATGGTCACTCTGTTATGTGACTCCTTCTTTCTCTTTACCTTTTCCTCGGCCACGCTTAATTCCATTGGCTTCCATGTCAACCTCATTTGAATTTGTCACCTCTACCACATGCACATTTGGATCTGGCAAAGGTGGAACTCCTTCTACCCCTTGTGGAGGTGGTCTTGGTCCATTTGGCCTTTGTAGAAGCCTTGGTTGTTGACCAGTTCCTTCACCTGCATTCATCACTGGGTAATTCAAGTTAGGTCTCCCTGGCTCCCCACGGGGCCAAGGACAATTATACATCCCATGTCCAGACTCTCCGCAATTCCAACATTGCAAGACTCTCCTAGGTCGTGGATCTCGCTCTTCAGACTTCTTTGCTTGTCCCTTTGGACCTACAGCTTGTGCAAGGTGAATTGACAAGCTGCTTAAAGATTCGTTTAACTTCTCAATTACTTCCGTCGTTACCTCAGGAAGCTCCCTCGATGTTGATGCTTGTGACTTACCTTTGGGTCTCAGACCTTCTATTGGAACCTCTCTCCTTAAGCACTTGAGTTTCCTATACTTCTCAGCAGCCCTAGTTTCAGCTGCATCAAAAGTAGCACGTGCACCCGCCTCAACTTTTACCTTAAGGTCAGGAAAGATTCCGGCTATGAACCTCTCCTTCTTTAAAAATTCTGCACCATCACCAGGGTTAGTAACATTTCGTATCCATAGAGCCCAAAGACGTAGAAACTCTTGCTTGTACAAGTAGTAGTCATCTAAGTCTTTTTGCTTATGAGAAACAATGTCTTGCCATAATTTTTGAGTGTTTTGAGGATCAAAGAAGTATTTCTTGAAACGATTCAAAACTTCTGTGTAATTCCCCTTAACTTCCTCAGGCAAAGAGTCAAACCAAGTACTAGCATCTTTCCTAAGGACCACCTCAAACATTTCTACACGTTCTTGATCAGTTATTATCCTCTTGATATGGCAAGACATCTTGAAATTTGCTAAAAATAATTTTGCATCCTCTCCAGGCTCTCCAAAGAAAAGAGGATATCCAGACATTTGGCGTTGGCTCTCCATTGAATTGATTTCAAAGTGACGCGTTTTTGTTTTTTTCTTTCTTTAAAAGATTTACACAATAATACTTTCTAAATTGCAATCTATTCTACAACAAAATAAAAATATTCACATCAAATGACCTATGATAATCAATAAGAGGTAGAATGACAGGGTTTGGTGACGCGCGAATTTCTCCTACTCTTTGGGCACCAAACATGAATACCATACGTTGTTGAAAATGGATTTTTCTACTAATTGCAATGTTTACTCTAATGTGTGGAGTGAAATGAAAGGGAAAACCTGTATTCCTGGGCCATTATCCATGGTCTATGCATGACCTAATTCTTAAAACAAAACAAAAATATAGACGTCCAAACTAAGGTCGTACCTAATGAGAGGCAAAATAAAAGGATTTACTGATACGTTTATCTCTACCAACCTAAGAGGACCTAAAATTCTACGAATTACTCGCTGAAATTGCAACTTAGTACTAACAATTATGTATACCTTTTGCCTTGCAATGGGAATGAAGGGATCATACAAATTCTCGTGATTCATGCAAGCTACTTGATTATGCTAAAGGTTGAGCCTTCACAAAACATACACAAGCCTGTCCTCAGTGGGGGCACCAATTTGAGGCGGTCCGGGGCGGGCAACAAGAAGAGCAACCTCTAGACACCCTTCAAGGCTCCCGTGCTGCTCAATGGGGCTGGGGCACAACACAACACAAACCAAAACAACAAACCCACAGCCAAATCCCAACTACACAAGGGGCACCACCTAGTTTAAGAGCGAACTAGGACGCAAAAGAGGAGAATCGTTAGAGCAACCCACAAACAAGCAAGGAATTTACACTAACCCTAACACCAATGGAACACTCTCACACACTAAAACACGAGAGAGAGAGAGAGAGAGAGAGAGAGAGAGAGAGAGAGAGAGAGAGAGAGAGAGAGAGAGAGAGAGAGAGATAGTGCTCGGGCTGCTTTGAAACGTATCGGCAATGATCAAGCAAACACAACTATATATTTAAGAAAGAGAGAGAAAGGGGGAGGGGGTGCTTGTTGCATTAATACCTTCTTAAAAATCTGTCATGACAAATCAAAGTGAAATTAGTATTTGTTCAACATAGCTTGCGTAAATTTCACCACAACACATCACAAGAAAAGCCACCCCAATCACTGTCTTAAAGCCAGGGGAGTCCTCTCCACCTTGTCGCCCTCTTACAGTATGTGGGATTTATGGCTAGATTGATGACAACACCAGAGACAAGCTATCAAGAACTTAACAAAAAACACCAAGACACTTACGCATCATTGTTGTCCATTACTTCACGTTGGAAGGGAGACAAAGTATCCAAGCTTAGTCCAAATCCACCCTCCTTGATTCAGCAAATGTTGGGTTTACACTAGTAGGAGAAATGATAGATTTCCTACTCTCCATTGAATGATCACTCTCTCTCTTACAATGGCATAGAGTTCCCTTGCTAATCCCCTATTACAACACATGCACATGCATAAGACAATGAGCTTCCACTCAAGAGCTCCTTCTAGAGAGGTTGAGCTTGGCTTCTCAAGCTATAGCATAGTGCTCTTGCTTATGGCTCCCCCTTTTGTGCTAGCTACACCCTCCTTTTATAGAAATTTTGAAGGCTAGGGTTACTCCTCTAACCATGGTTGGGTTAGATTTTCAGCAATTTATCTAATTTCTTTTGCTTGGAATTATCAAGAAGTTGGTGGGGAAAGAGAGAGGACAGAAATGGAGGTGATAGGACTTTTCATAGTGGGTTAGTGTTAGTAGAGTTAGTATTAATTTACAAATAGAATTGGATATTTACAATGGGAGTATCCATGTAGGATACAAATAAGGAAGAAAAACTCTTAAGAGGTAAGAAAAGGTGGATTTCTTACAAGGTTGATGCTCCAAGTGTCTTGAGTAGGGCCAATTTTGACGCTTGTTGACGGTCCACTAGCTTTGACGGTACATTTTTCTCCACTCTTGACCTTCCTTGAGAGACAAGGTAATTTAAGCTGAGTAATCAACCACCATGATGCTGTCTTTTAAGAGAAGAGGCTGAATTTTGTGGTTTTTTTGATAGATGTGGGTAAATTGGAGGAGGAAAAATGAGACTAGGTGGTCAATTTTGGAATGGAATTGTGTGTGGGAGGTATGAGTTCACCATGGTTTCTCTTATTCTTCAAGGTTGAGGAGAAGGTGAGTAGGGTGCAGAGAGGAGTGGTGAGAGAGATGGGGATGATGAGTGGAGAAGTGTGTGTGAAAGAGGAAAATGATAAAGTGGAAGAGAGAGTGTGGCTGCATAGCATGGGAAAACTGGGGTCCACTAATAAAATCATAGCTCACAGCTCATAGCTCAAAAGAATATGAAAAAATTTGAGGCAAAAGTTCAGCCCACGAGCTACAACTTTTGTTTGTATCACCTTTTCAAATTCGGAGAGCAAGTGAACTTTAAAAATTCAACAAAACCGACCATTTTTTTTCCACTCCACAAGGTCCTTGTGGGGTCCTTCTTTGGATGATTCTTTTGAATACCTCCAAGAGTGAGCCCTCCATAGTGCATGTATGCATGCCACCTACCCTTGAACTTATTTGGTAGATCTATAATTGAAGATATTGTTGAGATTGTGATATAAGTGAATAGTACAACTAAGAAAACCAAATATTGAGGGGTCTAAAAACTATGTACATGTCAAATATAAATAATATAAGTGGAAAAAATATAAAGGGGTCAAAAGAAATCTCTCTCATTATGAGGCTACCATAAAAAGATGAATATTTTGGTGTTCTAATTTTTTAGAAAAAAACAAAATAGATGTAGGAAGGGAAAAATCACAATAGTGAAAAAATATACACATAAATAAAACTAGTTTTTTTGGATTTTTGTTGGGGTGGAGTTACATCAAATATAAGAGAAGCTTACATGAAAATATTTCTATATGGAATAAAGAGTATGAAAAATGGTAAGAAAAATTGTGGTAATGGTGAGGCAATGTACAGAGCATAAATAACACACACCTAGGTAGAAATATTTAAATAAATACCAAAATAATTATGAAAAAATCTTTTATTTACGCCCTATATACAAAGAAATATTTACATACGCATGGGCCATAATATACTTATATTTTTTATTTTTTTGGCTCAACTAGCCCAATGACTAGCTAATTGAGGGTTTTTTAAGAAGATATGGGAAAAGTCCCGTGACTCACGCACGCCTATGTACAGTGAAATGGTAGAGATAGCCACAGTGTTTCGGTGATTTTGGTAGGGTGAGGTAACTCACTGTGGCAATTACAAAGAGCCGAAAAACGGCTATCATTAGCCCTCCCCCTGGATGATGGTATATTCATGTACCATCATAGAGCATCTTTTCCAAAGAGAGTGCTTCAGAGTCCTTGACGAGATCTTTATTGTTTGGCCCCTCAGAATTTTGGCTAGAGTTACAGTCATGCTTCATGTAACAATACTTACATGAGACAGTGGCCTTTTGACAAATCTTTGGTAGATCCTTTGGTAGAAGTCGACTCAAATAGGGCTTCAAGCGATACCCGTTTACTTTCCTGGAGTGCTCTTTACCATTCAAGTCCATAAGCTGATAGTAACTTGAATTGAAAGCCTTCTTGACTATGTATGGCCCTTGCCATCTTGTTTCAAATTTGGCATCAAAACGATTGTCATACCTTAGCACAAGATCTCCTTCATTGATGCCTTTGTCCTTCAGTTTCTTATCAAGCTTCTCCTTTGTCTGTGTGGCTTTCCTCTTATAGCACTCGTATGCTGCTTCTCTTGTCCACTCAAGCTCAGCTAAGGTAAGCAGTCGATCCATCCATACCTCTTGATCATCTTGTGCTCCTTTGCCATGAAGTCGCATTGTTGGAATGTTTAGCTCAATTGGCTGTAAAGCCTCTTGACCATAGACCAAGTGAAATGGTGTGAACTCCGTGGCTTCCCTATATGTGGTTCGATACGCCCACAAGGCACCATCCAAGAAGTCATCCCACAACTTTGTCTTGTTTTCCACCATCTTTCTAATGATGCCTGCAATGACACCATTAGCTTTTTCTACCAAACCATTTGATTGGGGATAGTAGGGTCTATTGTGACGATGTAGAATGCGAAGTTCTTCACAGACTTCTGTGAGCAATCCCTTTCTAAACCCTGGACCATTATCAGAAACAATCTCCAAAGGTGTGCCAAATCTACAACAAATGTGAGTGTAGACAAATTTGCTCACTGTCCTCTCATTTACCTTTGCCACACTTTGTGCTTCCACCCACCTAGTCATATAGTCTACAGCCACTAGAATGTAGAGTTTACCATTTTTTGTCCTAGGCAGAGGACCCATAGCATCAATGCCCCACTTTTCAAAGGGTCCATTTTCAAGCATGATTTGCCTTGGACCATAAACCAATCTTCTATTTCCATTTACCTGACAATTGTGACAACTTTTACACCAATGTTGGACATCCACATGCAGACTTGGCCAAATATACCCGCAAGCAAAATCTTCTTCACAGTTAATTCTTGGGCAAATGACCACCACATGCTTCTTCATGCAAACCTTTTAGAATGGCTGAAATTTCCTCAATAGTTGGTACTCTTATGCATACTTGATCCCTCCCTCTTTGATAGAGGGATCCTTATAGGAAGAGATATGCGCTTGCCTTCTTCATGAGTCTCCTCTTCTGAGCCTTCGTGAAGTCTTGTGAAAACTCGCCCTCCAAAATGTAGCTAATAATGGGAGTCAATGACTCCAATCCCTGGTATCTCGGTTGCTTGACAGTTGCTGCCACCATGATGACCTGCACTTCTTTCTCAACACATGTAACTACTTGCTGTGCAAGTAAATCGGCATCTTTATTTTGTTTCCTAGGAATATGATATAGTTGCACTTCTTCAAATTGATTAAACAATCTACGAATGGAATGAACTTTTGTCCGTAAGCTTTCATTCTTGCATGCCCAAATGCCTAAAATCTGTTTAACAATGAGAAGTGCATCTCCCTTTACCATGAGGCGTTGTATCCCTTGGCCAATGCACATCTTCAAACCATGAAGTAGAGTGTCATATTCTGCTTCATTGTTGCTAGCTGAACTTGGTAGATTGAACTTCTCTTTCATGACCACCTCTCCACTTGGGTTGAGCAACACTAGCCCTCCCCCTGCTTTTCCTGTGGCTCGACGAAAAGCTCCATCAAAGAACAAGGTAAAAGCATTAGGAATACTTTTTGGTGGTGGCAATGGTAGGGTCTTTACTTCAGGCACCTTAATCTCCTTTTCGTGCACCCTATAAGTGAGAATCCCTTCCAATTGTGCACGCACACTATCTTCTACCTTGAAAGAGTATTGAAACTCTTGCAACTCCATAATCCACTTTGAGATCCTAGTACTAAGATTCATTTGAGATGACACCCAAGGGAACAAATTTTCTGCAGTGAGAATTACAAAAGGTTTTGGTAGCAGGTAGGATCTAAACTTTCTCACCGCAAACATGAGAGAAAGCATCATGAGTTCTGCTTCTGTGTAGTCTCTCTCCAAAGCATTCATGACCCTACTAGCAAAGTAGATGGGTCGCATCCTTGTACTGTGGGGATCTTGTTGTAGCAACACAGCACCAATTGTTTCTTTCCCAGCACTAGAGCTAACAAAGAATGTGTACTCCCAACAAGGAGGCATGAGTGTTGGTAGCTCTGACAAAATGACTTTAATGCTACAAAAGTACTCTTCAAGCTCATCAGACCATGCAAATTCTACTTGTTGTGTCAACTTTTGCAAAGGGTGAAGTAACTCCGAGGCTAAGTGAATGAAGCGTGACATATACTTTACCTTTTGAATGAATGAGATGACCTCCTTAAGACTCTTGGGTGATGGTAGCTCAATAAGAGCCTTTGCCTTCGAAGGATCCACTTCAATGCCTTTGTAAGAAACTTTATGACCAAGCAAGATTACTTCATCCTCACCTATATGGCACTTGTCGGGGTTGAGTTGACCTCCCATGTCGTAGAGCTTCTTTAAACCTTCTTCTACCCTTTGTAGATGCAATGATTTTGAGCTATAAATACAGAAATCATCAATGAACACCCTAATTAACTTTCCAAAGAATGCTTGAAACACCATATTCATGAAACGTTGGAATGTTGCAGGAGCATTGTCAGACCAAATGGCATGACTCTAAAAGCATAACAACCCTAAGGAGTGATAAAGGTTGTTTTCAATTGATCCTCCAGTGCAATCCCTATTTGAAAGTAACCTGAGTAACCATCGCACACAGTGTACTTCTCATGACCAGCTACCTCATTTAGTATCTCATCCTGGAATGGGAGGGGAAAGTGATCTCTCTTTGTTGCCTCATTGAGGGGACGGTAATCCACACACACCCTCCACTTGCCGTTCTTCTTAGGAGTGACAACAACAGGAGAGACCCACTCTGAATTCTCCACTGGATAAATGAACCCTGCTGCTAGAAGCTTTCTTACCTCCTTGAGTAAGCCTGCTCCTTGATGACTCCTAGCCTTCGTAGCTTCTGAGCCTTAGGTGTGGCCTCTGGCTTCAACTCAATTTTGTGTTGAACAGCATCTACTCCACGCACATCGGTGTAGTCTTTAGCAAAAAGCCTAGGAAACTTCCTTAGCACACATTTGAACTCCTCTCTTTCATCCTTTGTAAGTGTTGTTGATAGCATACCTTCCAGCATCCCTTCATCTTGAACACCTTCGTTCTCTTGAGGACCTACCTCCTCCAAGCCTTGACAAGAGGTCTCTTGGTTTCTTGGCTTAAACCTTACCCCCATGACTTCGATGGAAGACTCCTCTTCAGTAATGCTGCCGCTACTTTCTTCTTCTGAAGTGCTATCGGTCCAACCTTCTTCCGTCTCACTTTGAGATGATTCTTCATGGAGCTCCTCTTGGCGTTGCTCCTTCATGTCAAAGACAACCTTCTTATGATTGTCATTCCTGCAAATTAATTTCCCACTCTCCCAATCCTGCAAAGCTCGCATTTTCATTAGCCATGGTCTTCCTAGGATAAATGGATAACCACTTCCCTTGGTCGACATAACATAAAAATCCACCGCTTTCTTAATGCCAAAGGCCTCTACAAAGACATTTTTACAAATGCCTACACACCTAGCCTTGCTATTGTTTGCCATCTTGACTTTGATTTCAGGTGTCTCCTGGATGTGCATGCCTAGTCTTTGCATGAGTCCCTCTGTCATGATGCAAATTTGTGCACCCCCATCCACTAGACCTTTCCTAACCAATCTTCCTTTGATGTAACAGTCTAGCACCGGTGTAATGTCCTCATTCATTTCAGCTTGTGCAATTTTTACAACGGGCACACTCTCTTTTACCTTTCTCCTAGTGCTAACTGCCCTTGTTAAATCCCTCCTAACTTGTGGACATAATGCAAGAAATTGAGGCCATGAAATATCAGGACCCTTACCTCTCATGTCTTCCAACAAGTTGTACGGAGCCATACCATGTCCAAGAGGGAAGTCTTGGAGGTTTATACGACGTCGAGTCCTCTTGGTTTCCTTGGTTTCCTTTGCCTTCTTGCCTTGTCCATGGTCACTCTGTTATGTGACTCCTTCTTTCTCTTTACCTTTTCCTCGGCCACGCTTAATTCCATTGGCTTCCATGTCAACCTCATTTGAATTTGTCACCTCTACCACATGCACATTTGGATCTGGCAAAGGTGGAACTCCTTCTACCCCTTGTGGAGGTGGTCCTGGTCCATTTGGCCTTTGTAGAAGCCTTGGTTGTTGACCAGTTCCTTCACCTGCATTCATCACTGGGTAATTCAAGTTAGGTCTCCCTGGCTCCCCACGGGGCCAAGGACAATTATACATCCCATGTCCAGACTCTCCGCAATTCCAACATTGCAAGACTCTCCTAGGTCGTGGATCTCGCTCTTCAGACTTCTTTGCTTGTCCCTTTGGACCTACAGCTTGTGCAAGGTGAATTGACAAGCTGCTTAAAGATTCGTTTAACTTCTCAATTACTTCCGTCGTTACCTCAGGAAGCTCCCTCGATGTTGATGCTTGTGACTTACCTTTGGGTCTCAGACCTTCTATTGGAACCTCTCTCCTTAAGCACTTGAGTTTCCTATACTTCTCAGCAGCCCTAGTTTCAGCTGCATCAAAAGTAGCACGTGCACCCGCCTCAACTTTTACCTTAAGGTCAGGAAAGATTCCGGCTATGAACCTCTCCTTCTTTAAAAATTCTGCACCATCACCAGGGTTAGTAACATTTCGTATCCATAGAGCCCAAAGACGTAGAAACTCTTGCTTGTACAAGTAGTAGTCATCTAAGTCTTTTTGCTTATGAGAAACAATGTCTTGCCATAATTTTTGAGTGTTTTGAGGATCAAAGAAGTATTTCTTGAAACGATTCAAAACTTCTGTGTAATTCCCCTTAACTTCCTCAGGCAAAGAGTCAAACCAAGTACTAGCATCTTTCCTAAGGACCACCTCAAACATTTCTACACGTTCTTGATCAGTTATTATCCTCTTGATATGGCAAGACATCTTGAAATTTGCTAAAAATAATTTTGCATCCTCTCCAGGCTCTCCAAAGAAAAGAGGATATCCAGACATTTGGCGTTGGCTCTCCATTGAATTGATTTCAAAGTGACGCGTTTTTGTTTTTTTCTTTCTTTAAAAGATTTACACAATAATATTTTCTAAATTGCAATCTATTCTACAACAAAATAAAAATATTCACATCAAATGACCTATGATAATCAATAAGAGGTAGAATGACAGGGTTTGGTGACGCGCGAATTTCTCCTACTCTTTGGGCACCAAACATGAATACTATACGTTGTTGAAAATGGATTTTTCTACTAATTGCAATGTTTACTCTAATGTGTGGAGTGAAATGAAAGGGAAAAACCTGTATTCCTGGGCCATTATCCATGGTCTATGCATGACCTAATTCTTAAAACAAAACAAAAATATAGACGTCCAAACTAAGGTCGTACCTAATGAGAGGCAAAATAAAAGGATTTACTGATACGTTTATCTCTACCAACCTAAGAGGACCTAAAATTCTACGAATTACTCGCTGAAATTGCAACTTAGTACTAACAATTATGTATACCTTTTGCCTTGCAATGGGAATGAAGGGATCATACAAATTCTCGTGATTCATGCAAGCTACTTGATTATGCTAAAGGTTGAGCCTTCACAAAACATACACAAGCCTGTCCTCAGTGGGGGCACCAATTTGAGGCGGTCCGGGGCGGGCAACAAGAAGAGCAACCTCTAGACACCCTTCAAGGCTCCCGTGCTGCTCAATGGGGCTGGGGCACAACACAACACAAACCAAAACAACAAACCCACAGCCAAATCCCAACTACACAAGGGGCACCACCTAGTTTAAGAGCGAACTAGGACGCAAAAGAGGAGAATCGTTAGAGCAACCCACAAACAAGCAAGGAATTTACACTAACCCTAACACCAATGGAACACTCTCACACACTAAAACACGAGAGAGAGAGAGAGAGAGAGAGAGAGAGAGAGAGAGAGATAGTGCTCGGGCTGCTTTGAAACGTATCGGCAATGATCAAGCAAACACAACTATATATTTAAGAAAGAGAGAGAAAGGGGGAGGGGGTGCTTGTTGCATTAATACCTTCTTAAAATCTGTCATGACAAATCAAAGTGAAATTAGTATTTGTTCAACATAGCTTGCGTAAATTTCACCACAACACATCACAAGAAAAGCCACCCCAATCACTGTCTTAAAGCCAGCGGAGTCCTCTCCACCTTGTCGCCCTCTTACAGTATGTGGGATTTATGGCTAGATTGATGACAACACCAGAGACAAGCTATCAAGAACTTAACAAAAAACACCAAGACACTTACGCATCATTGTTGTCCATTACTTCACGTTGGAAGGGAGACAAAGTATCCAAGCTTAGTCCAAATCCACCCTCCTTGATTCAGCAAATGTTGGGTTTACACTAGTAGGAGAAATGATAGATTTCCTACTCTCCATTGAATGATCACTCTCTCTCTTACAATGGCATAGAGTTCCCTTGCTAATCCCCTATTACAACACATGCACATGCATAAGACAATGAGCTTCCACTCAAGAGCTCCTTCTAGAGAGGTTGAGCTTGGCTTCTCAAGCTATAGCATAGTGCTCTTGCTTATGGCTCCCCCCTTTTTGTGCTAGCTACACCCTCCTTTTATAGAAATTTTGAAGGCTAGGGTTACTCCTCTAACCATGGTTGGGTTAGATTTTCAGCAATTTATCTAATTTCTTTTGCTTGGAATTATCAAGAAGTTGGTGGGAAAGAGAGAGGACAGAAATGGAGGTGATAGGACTTTTCATAGTGGGTTAGTGTTAGTAGAGTTAGTATTAATTTACAAATAGAATTGGATATTTACAATGGGAGTATCCATGTAGGATACAAATAAGGAAGAAAAACTCTTAAGAGGTAAGAAAAGGTGGATTTCTTACAAGGTTGATGCTCCAAGTGTCTTGAGTAGGGCCAATTTTGACGCTTGTTGACGGTCCACTAGCTTTGACGGTACATTTTTTCTCCACTCTTGACCTTCCTTGAGAGACAAGGTAATTTAAGCTGAGTAATCAACCACCATGATGCTGTCTTTTAAGAGAAGAGGCTGAATTTTGTGGTTTTTTTTATAGATGTGGGTAAATTGGAGGAGGAAAAATGAGACTAGGTGGTCAATTTTGGAATGGAATTGTGTGTGGGAGGTATGAGTTCACCATGGTTTCTCTTATTCTTCAAGGTTGAGGAGAAGGTGAGTAGGGTGCAGAGAGGAGTGGTGAGAGAGATGGGGATGATGAGTGGAGAAGTGTGTGTGAAAGAGGAAAATGATAAAGTGGAAGAGAGAGTGTGGCTGCATAGCATGGGAAAACTGGGGTCCACTAATAAAATCATAGCTCACAGCTCGTAGCTCAAAAGAATATGAAAAAATTTGAGGCAAAAGTTCAGCCCACGAGCTACAACTTTTGTTTGTATCACCTTTTCAAATTCGGAGAGCAAGTGAACTTTAAAAATTCAACAAAACCGACCATTTTTTTTCCACTCCACAAGGTCCTTGTGGGGTCCTTCTTTGGATGATTCTTTTGAATACCTCCAAGAGTGAGCCCTCCATAGTGCATGTATGCATGCCACCTACCCTTGAACTTATTTGGTAGATCTATAATTGAAGATATTGTTGAGATTGTGATATAAGTGAATAGTACAACTAAGAAAACCAAATATTGAGGGGTCTAAAAACTATGTACATGTCAAATATAAATAATATAACTGGAAAAAATATAAAGGGGTCAAAAGAAATCTCTCTCATTATGAGGCTACCATAAAAAGATGAATATTTTTGGTGTTCTAATTTTTTAGAAAAAAACAAAATAGATGTAGGAAGGGAAAAATCACAATAGTGAAAAAATATACACATAAATAAAACTAGTTTTTTTGGATTTTTGTTGGGGTGGAGTTACATCAAATATAAGAGAAGCTTACATGAAAATATTTCTATATGGAATAAAGAGTATGAAAAATGGTAAGAAAAATTGTGGTAATGGTGAGGCAATGTACAGAGCATAAATAACACACACCTAAGTAGAAATATTTAAATAAATACCAAAATAATTATGAAAAAATCTTTTATTTACGCCCTATATACAAAGAAATATTTACATACGCATGGGCCATAATATACTTATATTTTTTATTTTTTTGGCTCAACTAGCCCAATGACTAGCTAATTGAGGGTTTTTTAAGAAGATATGGGAAAAGTCCCGTGACTCACGCACGCCTATGTACAGTGAAATGGTAGAGATAGCCACAGTGTTTCGGTGATTTTGGTAGAGTGAGGTAACTCACTGTGGCAATTACAAAGAGCCGAAAAACGGCTATCATTAGCCCTCCCCCTGGATGATGGTATATTCATGTACCATCATAGAGCATCTTTTCCAAAGAGAGTGCTTCAGAGTCCTTGACGAGATCTTTATTGTTTGGCCCCTCAGAATTTTGGCTAGAGTTACAGTCATGCTTCATGTAACAATACTTACATGAGACAGTGGCCTTTTGACAAATCTTTGGTAGATCCTTTGGTAGAAGTCGACTCAAATAGGGCTTCAAGCGATACCCGTTTACTTTCCTGGAGTGCTCTTTACCATTCAAGTCCATAAGCTGATAGTAACTTGAATTGAAAGCCTTCTTGACTATGTATGGCCCTTGCCATCTTGTTTCAAATTTGGCATCAAAACGATTGTCATACCTTAGCACAAGATCTCCTTCATTGATGCCTTTGTCCTTCAGTTTCTTATCAAGCTTCTCCTTTGTCTGTGTGGCTTTCCTCTTATAGCACTCGTATGCTGCTTCTCTTGTCCACTCAAGCTCAGCTAAGGTAAGCAGTCGATCCATCCATACCTCTTGATCATCTTGTGCTCCTTTGCCATGAAGTCGCATTATTGGAATGTTTAGCTCAATTGGCTGTAAAGCCTCTTGACCATAGACCAAGTGAAATGGTGTGAACTCCGTGGCTTCCCTATATGTGGTTCGATACGCCCACAAGGCACCATCCAAGAAGTCATCCCACAACTTTGTCTTGTTTTCCACCATCTTTCTAATGATGCCTGCAATGACACCATTAGCTTTTTCTACCAAACCATTTGATTGGGGATAGTAGGGTCTATTGTGACGATGTAGAATGCGAAGTTCTTCACAGACTTCTGTGAGCAATCCCTTTCTAAACCCTGGACCATTATCAGAAACAATCTCCAAAGGTGTGCCAAATCTACAACAAATGTGAGTGTAGACAAATTTGCTCACTGTCCTCTCATTTACCTTTGCCACACTTTGTGCTTCCACCCACCTAGTCATATAGTCTACAGCCACTAGAATGTAGAGTTTACCATTTTTTGTCCTAGGCAGAGGACCCATAGCATCAATGCCCCACTTTTCAAAGGGTCCATTTTCAAGCATGATTTGCCTTGGACCATAAACCAATCTTCTATTTCCATTTACCTGACAATTGTGACAACTTTTACACCAATGTTGGACATCCACATGCAGACTTGGCCAAATATACCCCGCAAGCAAAATCTTCTTCACAGTTAATTCTTGGGCAAAATGACCACCACATGCTTCTTCATGCAAACCTTTTAGAATGGCTGAAATTTCCTCAATAGTTGGTACTCTTATGCATACTTGATCCCTCCCTCTTTGATAGAGGGATCCTTCTAGGAAGAGATATGCGCTTGCCTTCTTCATGAGTCTCCTCTTCTGAGCCTTCGTGAAGTCTTGTGAAAACTCGCCCTCCAAAATGTAGCTAATAATGGGAGTCAATGACTCCAATCCCTGGTATCTCGGTTGCTTGACAGTTGCTGCCACCATGATGACCTGCACTTCTTTCTCAACACATGTAACTACTTGCTGTGCAAGTAAATCGGCATCTTTATTTTGTTTCCTAGGAATATGATATAGTTGCACTTCTTCAAATTGATTAAACAATCTACGAATGGAATGAACTTTTGTCCGTAAGCTTTCATTCTTGCATGCCTAAATGCCTAAAATCTATTTAACAATGAGAAGTGCATCTCCCTTTACCATGAGGCGTTGTATCCCTTGGCCAATGCACATCTTCAAACCATGAAGTAGAGTGTCATATTCTGCTTCATTGTTGCTAGCTGAACTTGGTAGATTGAACTTCTCTTTCATGACCACCTCTCCACTTGGGTTGAGCAACACTAGCCCTCCCCCTGCTTTTCCTGTGGCTCGACGAAAAGCTCCATCAAAGAACAAGGTAAAAGCATTAGGAATACTTTTTGGTGGTGGCAATGGTAGGGTCTTTACTTCAGGCACCTTAATCTCCTTTTCGTGCACCCTATAAGTGAGAATCCCTGCCAATTGTGCACGCACACTATCTTCTACCTTGAAAGAGTATTGAAACTCTTGCAACTCCATAATCCACTTTGAGATCCTAGTACTAAGATTCATTTGAGATGACACCCAAGGGAACAAATTTTCTGCAGTGAGAATTACAAAAGGTTTTGGTAGCAGGTAGGATCTAAACTTTCTCACCGCAAACATGAGAGAAAGCATCATGAGTTCTGCTTCTGTGTAGTCTCTCTCCAAAGCATTCATGACCCTACTAGCAAAGTAGATGGGTCGCATCCTTGTACTGTGGGGATCTTGTTGTAGCAACACAGCACCAATTGTTTCTTTCCCAGCACTAGAGCTAACAAAGAATGTGTACTCCCAACAAGGAGGCATGAGTGTTGGTAGCTCTGACAAAATGACTTTAATGCTACAAAAGTACTCTTCAAGCTCATCAGACCATGCAAATTCTACTTGTTGTGTCAACTTTTGCAAAGGGTGAAGTAACTCCGAGGCTAAGTGAATGAAGCGTGACATATACTTTACCTTTTGAATGAATGAGATGACCTCCTTAAGACTCTTGGGTGATGGTAGCTCAATAAGAGCCTTTGCCTTCGAAGGATCCACTTCAATGCCTTTGTAAGAAACTTTATGACCAAGCAAATTACTTCATCCTCACCTATATGGCACTTGTCGGGGTTGAGTTGACCTCCCATGTCGTAGAGCTTCTTTAAACCTTCTTCTACCCTTTGTAGATGCAATGATTTTGAGCTATAAATACAGAAATCATCAATGAACACCCTAATTGACTTTCCAAAGAATGCTTGAAACACCATATTCATGAAACGTTGGAATGTTGCAGGAGCATTTGTCAGACCAAATGGCATGACTCTAAAAGCATAACAACCCTAAGGAGTGATAAAGGTTGTTTTCAATTGATCCTCCAGTGCAATCCCTATTTGAAAGTAACCTGAGTAACCATCGCACACAGTGTACTTCTCATGACCAGCTACCTCATTTAGTATCTCATCCTGGAATGGGAGGGGAAAGTGATCTCTCTTTGTTGCCTCATTGAGGGGACGGTAATCCACACACACCCTCCACTTGCCGTTCTTCTTAGGAGTGACAACAACAGGAGAGACCCACTCTGAATTCTCCACTGGATAAATGAACCCTGCTGCTAGAAGCTTTCTGACCTCCTTGAGTAAAGCCTGCTCCTTGATGACTCCTAGCCTTCGTAGCTTCTGAGCCTTAGGTGTGGCCTCTGGCTTCAACTCAATTTTGTGTTGAACAGCATCTACTCCACGCACATTGGTGTAGTCTTTAGCAAAAAGCCTAGGAAACTTCCTTAGCACACATTTGAACTCCTCTCTTTCATCCTTTGTAAGTGTTGTTGATAGCATACCTTCCAGCATCCCTTCATCTTGAACACCTTCGTTCTCTTGAGGACCTACCTCCTCCAAGCCTTGACAAGAGGTCTCTTGGTTTCTTGGCTTAAACCTTACCCCCATGACTTCGATGGAAGACTCCTCTTCAGTAATGCTGCCGCTACTTTCTTCTTCTGAAGTGCTATCGGTCCAACCTTCTTCCGTCTCACTTTGAGATGATTCTTCATGGAGCTCCTCTTGGCGTTGCTCCTTCATGTCAAAGACAACCTTCTTATGATTGTCATTCCTGCAAATTAATTTCCCACTCTCCCAATCCTGCAAAGCTCGCATTTTCATTAGCCATGGTCTTCCTAGGATAAATGGATAACCACTTCCCTTGGTCGACATAACATAAAAATCCACCGCTTTCTTAATGCCAAAGGCCTCTACAAAGACATTTTTACAAATGCCTACACACCTAGCCTTGCTATTGTTTGCCATCTTGACTTTGATTTCAGGTGTCTCCTGGATGTGCATGCCTAGTCTTTGCATGAGTCCCTCTGTCATGATGCAAATTTGTGCACCCCCATCCACTAAACCTTTCCTAACCAATCTTCCTTTGATGTAACAGTCTAGCACCGGTGTAATGTCCTCATTCATTTCAGCTTGTGCAATTTTTACAACAAGCACACTCTCTTTTACCTTTCTCCTAGTGCTAACTGCCCTTGTTAAATCCCTCCTAACTTGTGGACATAATGCAAGAAATTGAGGCCATGAAATATCAGGACCCTTACCTCTCATGTCTTCCAACAAGTTGTACGGAGCCATACCATGTCCAAGAGGGAAGTCTTGGAGGTTGATACGACGTCGAGTCCTCTTGGTTTCCTTGGTTTCCTTTGCCTTCTTGCCTTGTCCATGGTCACTCTGTGATGTGACTCCTTCTTTCTCTTTACCTTTTCCTCGGCCACGCTTAATTCCATTGGCTTCCATGTCAACCTCATTTGAATTTGTCACCTCTACCACATGCACATTTGGATCTGGCAAAGGTGGAACTCCTTCTACCCCTTGTGGAGGTGGTCTTGGTCCATTTGGCCTTTGTAGAAGCCTTGGTTGTTGACCAGTTCCTTCACCTGCATTCATCACTGGGTAATTCAAGTTAGGTCTCCCTGGCTCCCCACGGGGCCAAGGACAATTATACATCCCATGTCCAGACTCTCCGTAATTCCAACATTGCAAGACTCTCCTAGGTCGTGGATCTCGCTCTTCAGACTTCTTTGCTTGTCCCTTTGGACCTACAGCTTGTGCAAGGTGAATTGACAAGCTGCTTAAAGATTCGTTTAACTTCTCAATTACTTCCGTCGTTACCTCAGGAAGCTCCCTCGATGTTGATGCTTGTGACTTACCTTTGGGTCTCAGACCTTCTATTGGAACCTCTCTCCTTAAGCACTTGAGTTTCCTATACTTCTCAGCAGCCCTAGTTTCAGCTGCATCAAAAGTAGCAGGTGCACCCGCCTCAACTTTTACCTTAAGGTCAGGAAAGAGTCCGGCTATGAACCTCTCCTTCTTTAAAAATTCTGCACCATCACCAGGGTTAGTAACATTTCGTATCCATAGAGCCCAAAGACGTAGAAACTCTTGCTTGTACAAGTAGTAGTCATCTAAGTCTTTTTGCTTATGAGAAACAATGTCTTGCCATAATTTTTGAGTGTTTTGAGGATCAAAGAAGTATTTCTTGAAACGATTCAAAACTTCTGTGTAATTCCCCTTAACTTCCTGAGGCAAAGAGTCAAACCAAGTACTAGCATCTTTCCTAAGGACCACCTCAAACATTTCTACACGTTCTTGATCAGTTATTATCCTCTTGATACGGCAAGACATCTTGAAATTTGCTAAAAATAATTTTGCATCCTCTCCAGGCTCTCCAAAGAAAAGAGGATATCCAGACATTTGGCGTTGGCTCTCCATTGAATTGATTTCAAAGTGACGCGTTTTTGTTTTTTTCTTTCTTTAAAAGATTTACACAATAATATTTTCTAAATTGCAATCTATTCTACAACAAAATAAAAATATTCACATCAAATGACCTATGATAATCAATAAGAGGTAGAATGACAGGGTTTGGTGACGCGCGAATTTCTCCTACTCTTTGGGCACCAAACATGAATACCATACGTTGTTGAAAATGGATTTTTCTACTAATTGCAATGTTTACTCTAATGTGTGGAGTGAAATGAAAGGGAAAAACCTGTATTCCTGGGCCATTATCCATGGTCTATGCATGACCTAATTCTTAAAACAAAACAAAAATATAGACGTCCAAACTAAGGTCGTACCTAATGAGAGGCAAAATAAAAGGATTTACTGATGCGTTTATCTCTACCAACCTAAGAGGACCTAAAATTCTACGAATTACTCGCTGAAATTTCAACTTAGTACTAACAATTATGTATACCTTTTGCCTTGCAATGGGAATGAAGGGATCATACAAATTCTCGTGATTCATGCAAGCTACTTGATTATGCTAAAGGTTGAGCCTTCATAAAACATACACAAGCCTGTCCTCAGTGGGGGCACCAATTTGAGGCGGTCCGGGGCGGGCAACAAGAAGAGCAACCTCTAGACACCCTTCAAGGCTCCCGTGCTGCTCAATGGGGCTGGGGCACAACACAACACAAACCAAAACAACAAACCCACAGCCAAATCCCAACTACACAAGGGGCACCACCTAGTTTAAGAGCGAACTAGGACGCAAAAGAGGAGAATCGTTAGAGCAACCCACAAACAAGCAAGGAATTTACACTAACCCTAACACCAATGGAACACTCTCACACACTAAAACACGAGAGAGAGAGAGAGAGAGAGAGAGAGAGAGAGAGAGAGAGAGATAGTGCTCGGGCTGCTTTGAAACGTATCGGCAATGATCAAGCAAACACAACTATATATTTAAGAAAGAGAGAGAAAGGGGGAGGGGGTGCTTGTTGCATTAATACCTTCTTAAAAATCTGTCATGACAAATCAAAGTGGAATTAGTATTTGTTCAACATAGCTTGCGTAAATTTCACCACAACACATCACAAGAAAAGCCACCCCAATCACTGTCTTAAAGCCAGGGGAGTCCTCTCCACCCTGTCGCCCTCTTACAGTATGTGGGATTTATGGCTAGATTGATGACAACACCAGAGACAAGCTATCAAGAACTTAACAAAAAACACCAAGACACTTACGCATCATTGTTGTCCATTACTTTACGTTGGAAGGGAGACAAAGTATCCAAGCTTAGTCCAAATCCACCCTCCTTGATTCAGCAAATGTTGGGTTTACACTAGTAGGAGAAATGATAGATTTCCTACTCTCCATTGAATGATCACTCTCTCTCTTACAATGGCATAGAGTTCCCTTGCTAATCCCCTATTACAACACATGCACATGCATAAGACAATGAGCTTCCACTCAAGAGCTCCTTCTAGAGAGGTTGAGCTTGGCTTCTCAAGCTATAGCATAGTGCTCTTGCTTATGGCTCCCCCCTTTTTGTGCTAGCTACACCCTCCTTTTATAGAAATTTTGAAGGCTAGGGTTACTCCTCTAACCATGGTTGGGTTAGATTTTCAGCAATTTATCTAATTTCTTTTGCTTGGAATTATCAAGAAGTTGGTGGGGAAAGAGAGAGGACAGAAATGGAGGTGATAGGACTTTTCATAGTGGATTAGTGTTAGTAGAGTTAGTATTAATTTACAAATGGAATTGGATATTTACAATGGGATTATCCATGTAGGATACAAATAAGGAAGAAAAACTCTTAAGAGGTAAGAAAAGGTGGATTTCTTACAAGGTTGATGCTCCAAGTGTCTTGAGTAGGGCCAATTTTGACGCTTGTTGACGGTCCACTAGCTTTGACGGTACATTTTTTCTCCACTCTTGACCTTTCTTGAGAGACAAGGTAATTTAAGCTGAGTAATCAACCACCATGATGCTGTCTTTTAAGAGAAGAGGCTGAATTTTGTGGTTTTTTTTATAGATGTGGGTAAATTGGAGGAGGAAAAATGAGACTAGGTGGTCAATTTTGGAATGGAATTGTGTGTGGGAGGTATGAGTTCACCATGGTTTCTCTTATTCTTCAAGGTTGAGGAGAAGGTGAGTAGGGTGCAGAGAGGAGTGGTGAGAGAGATGGGGATGATGAGTGGAGAAGTGTGTGTGAAAGAGGAAAATGATAAAGTGGAAGAGAGAGTGTGGCTGCATAGCATGGGAAAACTGGGGTCCACTAATAAAATCATAGCTCACAGCTCGTAGCTCAAAAGAATATGAAAAAATTTGAGGCAAAAGTTCAGCCCACGAGCTACAACTTTTGTTTGTATCACCTTTTCAAATTCGGAGAGCAAGTGAACTTTAAAAATTCAGCAAAACCGACCATTTTTTTTCCACTCCACAAGGTCCTTGTGGGGTCCTTCTTTGGATGATTCTTTTGAATACCTCCAACAGTGAGCCCTCCATAGTGCATGTATGCATGCCACCTACCCTTGACCTTATTTGGTAGGTCTATAATTGAAGATATTGTTGAGATTGTGATATAAGTGAATAGTACAACTAAGAAAGCCAAATATTGAGGGGTCTAAAAACTATGTACATGTCAAATATAAATAATATAAGTGAAAAAAATATAAAGGGGTCAAAAGAAATCTCTCTCATTATGAGGCTACCATAAAAAGATGAATATTTTTGGTGTTCTAATTTTTTAGAAAAAAACAAAATAGATGTAGGAAGGGAAAAATCACAATAGTGAAAAAATA
Organism: Adiantum capillus-veneris; assembly: GCF_014529385.1. Taxonomy (NCBI): domain Eukaryota; kingdom Viridiplantae; phylum Streptophyta; class Polypodiopsida; order Polypodiales; family Pteridaceae; genus Adiantum; species Adiantum capillus-veneris. The sequence goes on along the minus strand of NC_140937.1, from coordinate 30,968,651 downwards.
TACACATAAATAAAACTAGTTTTTTTGGATTTTTGTTGGGGTGGAGTTACACCAAATATAAGAGAAGCTTACATGAAAATATTTCTATATGGAATAAAGAGTATGAAAAATGGTAAGAAAAATTGTGGTAATGGTGAGGCAATGTACAGAGCATAAATAACACACACCTAGGTAGAAATATTTAAATAAATACCAAAATAATTATGAAAAAATCTTTTATTTAGGCCCTATATACAAAGAAATATTTACATACGCATGGGCCATAATATACTTATATTTTTTATTTTTTTGGCTCAACTAGCCCAATGACTAGCTAATTGAGGGTTTTTTAAGAAGATATGGGAAAAGTCCCGTGACTCACGCACGCCTATGTACACTGAAATGGTAGAGATAGCCACAGTGTTTGGGTGATTTTGGTAGGGTGAGGTAACTCACTGTGGCAATTACAAAGAGCCGAAAAACGGCTATCACTACTTACAAAAGGACTTCCCTCAGAGAGCTTTGCGCATTTTCGCAAGCAGTTAGGTGTAGGGTAGTACATCTCTTGTATATTAGCTTGTATAGTAGCTTCTCTCACACTTAAAGTACCACATTGGACTTTAAGTGGGAGGTTGTTGGGGTATAAAGCCCAATGTGGTCCCCCGGGTAAGTGGGCGGGCCGCCAGGTATGTACACATATTCTTTTGTAAAAACCTAATAAGAACTCACTATGCTCTACACATTACAGTAGAGCGAGTTCACCATATCGTCGTGCTCTTCTTCTTGCACTCTCTCTTGCGTCACACTTCCGCTCGTACTCCTTCAGCTATTGGACAGTCTCCCAAGGGGTCCAATGAGCATTCAGCAGCCCAATGGCTTGCCTGATTCCTATTGGCCAAGAGACAAAGGGGTCCAATGAGAGTTTAATTGCATTTATTAATTACCTAAAGCTCTCGCAAAAGGGGAAAGAGGGACACATGTCAGAAGGCTATCACTTATGCTCCTAAAATCCTATTGGCTAAGCCTCAGGAGGTCCAATGAGGTGCTAGCAAGAGGGGTCGACCAATGAGGTGCTAGCAAGAGGGGTCGACCAAGAGAGAGAGCGGGCTGATTTTTCAAAGGCAATTATCCACACACACTCACACAAACTCATGTGTAAGTAAGAAGACTCTCTCTCTCTCTCTCTCTCTCTCTCTCTCTCTCTCTCTCTCTCTCTCTCTCTCTCTCTCTTCTCAAGCTTTAATGGAAAGCTTATCACCTACTCCAAGCTTGTGAGAAGAGAGGCCTACCCCAACAACTCTTGGCTTTGTGATGCAAATCCAACCAAGAGCCAAGCTTCAATGCATGCTCATCTCCTCTACCATGCTAATTACTAAGCTAAGCTATGCTAATATGAGTGATTATGTGAGGAGATGTACATCTTTCTCGTAAGACTACTCCTTCCTCTCAATCTACCCTCATACCCCGCTAGCTCTCACCATCTTCGAAGGTGTGTGAGGTCTTGGGTTTGAGACCGTGAGGGAATTGATGTTGTGTTTGATAAGCGTTTTGCGTAGTGCTTAAAGTTTCCATCTTCATTGCACTAGCTAGTATTGAAGGAACACAAAGAATTGTATTGTAAAATGTCTCTCTTGATGGAAGAAACCATAATACAAAGCCTTTTGGAGGGGGACCCGGCTCCATGCAAATCCGGTCCTCAACTGTTGTCAATTGCTTAATTTCTCTCTCTTTTGAAGTATTGTTCATGCTATCTAACTAGGTGTTATACTTTTTGTTGCTCTCTCCACCCAAGCACTCTTGTTATTCTCATTAGGAATCTATTCTAATGAAATGCTCACTATGTTCATGTTATTTTCCACTACACACAAGTTACTAGACACTTGTTATTTTAAATCTCTGAAAATGGCCAACGACAGCGTTCTCTGACAGCCCACTCTCAGGTACGTTCTCTCTCCCTCGGCGCTGACACACTCCCCGCCACCACTTTGCGCGCGTCATGGCCGATGAAGGATTGAATGTACCCACCCCTTTCCTCGGAGGAGATTTTACCAAATAACCACCTCCCTAGCCACGGCAGACACGGAACCCGGGATGTGTTCAAGAATTGATTCTCCAGCCGCAATACATACCAGTTCTTCAGCAGGAATACAAGTTGTATATGACACCTCGTCACACCACAGTTCAAATTATTCCTTTGAAGCAATCGGCATGGCCGAATGACAAGATGGCGATGACAATATATTACCCGAGGATCCGATAGCGGTTCTCAAAAAGCAGATGGAGGCAATTTCAACAAGCCTCGCATCCGTTCATACTCGCTTGGATCAGATGCAGACGCAAACCTCTCTTTGGAGTCACCCGACAGCTTCTCGGACAATACTAGGATCTTCTTCCGACGCTTCAGTGGTCGACCAGGAAGAACCACTCAAACAAAAGCCTTCGGAACTCAAATTTTCTCACCCAAAGCATGGTTTCTTAGAGACAACTAGACGCAAAGTACCTTCGTGCAAGCAACAAAAGTCTCAGCATGACTATTCTTGGAAATGTTACAATTCTCAGCAACCAACTTCTTATCGGAATCATCAGCAACAAAAGCAGCAATATGAAGCTTCCAACAGATCATCAACGACATCAAGATGGGCTTATTATATCAGACCATAGTCGAGTACTCGGTCGTAAACGCCGCGACGCTGGACAAGTTCCCCCTCGTGAGCCATGTCCTACATTTAAGTCTTTCTTGTCTGATGGTGGTACAGTTACAGATTCATTGATCCTTTCCTTGTGCAAGAGGATCCTTCAGAGGTCTAAGAGGCAACAACTCCCTCGACCTCCCCCTTCTCAATTGGAAGCCTTAATACCCACTGAAACAACTGAAGATTTAGAAGATTCCGGTTCTTGTGTGACAACGGACAAGCACATAACCCCTTCTTTGGCCGTGATCCAGGCAGAAAAATTCGCCTTGTTACCGCCCTTGCAGATTACAGTCTTTGTCTCTAAACAGATACCAGATGCTATGGTGAATGATAATTCTTCAACCTTGAAGACTCCAATCCTTGCCTTCAGCGGTGCAAAGGATAAAGCAGATACAGACTCTTGCAGCACGACTTTAGTCACTGCAAATGAATCTTTGGACACAACTTGTTCTATTGATAAACCTTTACATATGGATATACCTCCAAACACTACTCTATCTCAGTCTACGACATCCCTTAAGGAGGATTTTACTGTTCCAGACAAACCTTACAAATTTCCAACCAATGGTTATCACTCAACAAAAAACTCAAGTCAGTTTACCAATAATTTCACTTGAAGCAGATACAGATTCAATCTTTTCTTGGACAAAGCTCGAAGTTACAAAAGACTTTGACAAAGGCACTTATCAAGTTGCAGATATGGTCAGTTTTCAGTTTGGCAAAATAGTCATGGTCAATAACAATGCCATGACATGGGACTTAACAGAAAGAGCTTTGGATGCAGAAGCACAACAACAATACATTTCCTTCTCCCAGAGTTTCTACAACTACCCTAGGTTTTATTTAGAGAGGGAGGGACTGTCTATGTTGCAGTATTACATCTACTCCTAGTTGCAGATACGCGAAGTGCCATGCGAAGGAGGACCCCTGCGCTTGGATGGTCACACCCCTTCACCCAAGAGACGTGCCTCTTTGCCAAAAGTCACACTCCTTCGACGATTGGTCACACCCCTTCGCTCTACAGGTTCGACTCTTCGCCCAATGGTTGCAACTCTTCGTCGAAAGGATGTGTCTTTACGTTTATAGTCATGTCTCTTCACCAGGAGACGCGTCTTTTCATTTATGTCTCTTCGTCTCCTATATAAGGAACCCTTGTATCACACATTCAATCAATCAACATAGAATCTTCTAAGTCTTGTTTCTGAGTTCAGTTCAATTTTCTTAAGTCTTAATCATGAGTTTAAGTATTTAATAAAGGATTAGTACCTAGAATCCTCACACCAACAGCACCTGGTTGGCCACTACAACGCTGCCTGCCAGAGAAAGTCGTGCGGAGCTCCAAGGTAACAACTTCCTCCTGATAGATAGGAGGAGGGGAGCAATCTGTTGCTCGGGAGACAAGTCTAAACCAACCTGACAGCCCAAGTACCGTACTGTAGTCCCTAGGGGAATCCACCTGAAACCCTCACCTGGCATCCAATCGTGCATAGGAGCACTAACAACAACCGAGAAAGCCACAGTCTTTCTCCAGTTGATCAATGCGCCAGATGCACAACAGAAAGTCTCAAGAGCCTGCTCACACCTGTGAAGGTTGGCCTCCTGGCCATCCAAGTACAAGGCTGAGTCGTCTGCAAACTCAGTGTCCAGTAGCTCATCTCCCCGAATAGGGAGTGCTAAGCCACGTAGACCAACCTGCTGTGAAACCAAAAACCTGCTCATCGCCTCAGCGTAGAACAGAAAGAGGAAGGGGGCAAGAAGGCAGCCCTGTCTGACGGAACGTGTGAGCATGAAGCGATCACCTCTACCTCCTGACAAAAGTATCTGATTGTGTGCCCGTCTGTACAAAGCTGACACCCCTCTGATCCAAGCATCAGAAAAGCGCATCCTGCGTAGAGTGCCCTCCAAAAGTCCCAGTCAACTCTATCGTAGGCCTTCTCAAAATAGAGAAGAAGAATCACCAAATCGTCACCACGGAGCTGCGCTAGGACAGAAGCCCCCCAAAAAGTAAAGCGTTGTCAAGGATACTACGCTCCTTGATAAAACCTGTCTGAGTGGGTCCACTGAGATACTTGTTGATGGAAAGCAAACTCATGGCACCTCTCCTCTGTGCTGACTAGCTCCTTGCAAGCCTGTTGTAACTGCTCCTCCAACCAAGGGTTGTCTGGATGCTGCTTCTGCATCCTCTGCAAGGAAGCAACGCCCTGTCGAAGACGCTGCTCCTCCTCTCTCGCTGCAGCCAGGCGACGAGCCGAAGACTCTTGAAGAAAGAGTCGACTAAGCTGAGCAAGTCCTGAGGCCACTCTGTCAGCAAGCGAATCCTGCATGTCTAAGCTCTCTGTCCATAGAGCCTCCACTCGCTCTCTAAGCACTGAGTCCAGCAAGACCCTCTCTGCATCGTGCTCCCCCTCCTCTGTCTATCAGTCACTGTAAGGATCACTGGAGCATGGTCCGAAAAGGAAGTCCCTGCCAGAATGCCAACTGTCCCACCCAAGTCACAGAAGTGGCTACTAGTGTAGAAGCGATCTATCCGAGATAGATTCACGCCTCCTACTCTGCTGTCCGAACGAGAGAAGGCCACGCTGTCTGGGGGCCTCACAAAACTGGAATGCCGCCACACATCTGTAACCCGCAGAGTCATGCTCTCCCAAGCTGCCAGCTCAACTCCATGCAGAGTAGTATAACTACCACAAATCCTGTCAGAGGGTTCCACCAACATGTTGAAGTCACCTCCTATGCACCAATGCTCTACCTGCGGCAAAGACTCAACAATCTGAGACCAAAACTCTGCACGTGCATTCGCCACATTGGGCGCATAGATGTTCAGGAAGCCCACGAGACAACCCTGAACCTGCATAGTGATCCACTGAGCCCTGTCTGGCACAATAATCCCTCTGCCCACAATGGCCTACTGCAAAGAATCCACAATAGTCATACATACCCCGCCCTGGATGCCTCCAGGTCAAAATGCAGCTGACTAAAAAGTCTCATACCGCCCATGGCTCTCACACAGGTGATGCCCCTGTAGCATAAGAAGGTCAATCTCTCCTCCCACGAGGCATCGCTGAAGCTCCTGACGCAGTCGGCCTCTCTAACACTGAAACTGGGGCCCACCTAGTCCCTGTACATTCCATGAGACAATCCTCATGGGGAGCGAGAGAGAACTGATGCTACCGCAGCAGCTAACCGTGTTATCTTTGAGGCAGGCTGGGATCGGGAGTAATCCGCATCCGAGCGACCTCGAGATAGGCGTGACTGCAAAGAGTGTCCAGCCCAAGCCAAAGTAGACCGAGCCGTGCATAAAGCAACCTCCTCTGTCCAGGAGTCCTCATGTATGTGTACAGAGCATGGCGGGCTTTGCGTGTCAGCAAAAAAGTGAACCACAATGTGTCTGCATCCTGCTGCGTCTGGAGGTGTCACAACAAACTTGGCCAATGGCCAAAGAGTCTGAAGCATGTTTGTAACTCCTAGGTCTCCCATGTGATGAGAGAACTCTAGGGCCTGTGTCTGCAACCACTCCAACACTGAGTCTATCCCCTTAGCTGCAAGGAACAGTACATGAACTCTGAAGCAGGCTGCCTCAAGGTCTGGTGAGGGTCGCCGAGAAACCGTGTAAAGTCGTAGGCAAAGAAATCCCGCCGACGCCGAATGTCGAAGCTCATCAGACCACGAGGAACTGCTGCAAAGGGAGACCTCAGCACCAAAAGAGGAGGTCGCAAGAAAGGCTATCCCTCTCTCGCCAAACGACTCGAGGCAAAGGCGCTGCCAAGAGATCTCCTAGCAGCTGAAGAAGGCCCTGCCCCCTGGGACGATCGTGAGACTGGGGTGGGAGGAGGTGAGGGAGCAGGGGAAAAAGGGGGCGAGGGCGGGCGAGGAGGATCGGCAGAGGAAGGAGGGCGAGGTGGAGAGGTAGAGGGAGAAGGGGGAGGGAGGGGAGCGGAAGCAGGGGGGAACTCGGGGGGAGGAGGGGAGGCTGTCAAGGGTGAGGTTGAGGTGGAGGCTGGAGCAGGGACCTTGTCCTACTGAAGAGGGTCCAATCAGTTCCCCGTGGGAACCCACTACTGCTGGGCAGGAGCCTGAGAACCACTCTGAGTGCCAGGCTGGCGCAGTGGCCCCTGACGACGTCGACCACGAACCTGCTGCCAGCCCTCCTCTGCTTGAGCCCCAGGCTCGAAGGGTGGCTCTACCTGTGTACTCTGTTGCTCTGCCTACCGCTGTTGACCAGCCTTTGAGGGCTGGGGCTGGGGTGCAGGTCGGGGTCTCCTTCGTGGACAAGCCTTCGCGAGATGGACCATCTGTCGACAAATGAAACAGTGATTCGGGGAGGCTCGAATACTCCACGCTCTGTCGGAACCAACCCCCACTCATTCGAGGAAGTAAAATGACCTTCGGGAGCGTGTGGGTGTCCCTAACCAAAACACGTACCGAGGGAATGCCGACCACCTTGGCAGCTATGGAGGCTTCCGTGCAAGGTGTCTCTAGGACGGTCCCAATCGCGGAGCCTATCGTGGACAAAAGTGGTAGGTACTCCCTCCTCAAACCAAGAAAGCAGACGGAGATGGAAAGGTCTGCCTCCTCTACCAGAACATCTGAAGATGGGTCAAAACCATGTCACCACTATCGAAAGTGGGCTCGAACTGCTCGGATGGTCAAGGGGCTCATGGTGATGACATTGGACGCCATCTCGGAGGTCTCGAACTCGATCTGATAGTAGCCTTGTCCGAGGAACTGAACGTCCAAGATCTTGTCCATCTCTGTAAGAAGGCGAGCCTGGAGAAGATCACGCAGCTCTCCTCTGCTAGGTCTGGTGCCGAGAATCTTGCAGATGACGGAAGTCGCCTGCAGGCATTCCACCTCTGCGGCTAGGATCGCTTCCTCTGTCGGTGAGAGAGCAAGTCGAATGGTGGGCTCAGCGGGGTCGGGCGAGGGGGCTTCATTGGAGTCCCTCTGAGGTGGAGCTTGAGCCTCCGTCTGTGTCTGCTGCTTTGACGAAGAAGCGAAGGAGCACGTCGATGGTGCTGGCGAAGCCCGACAAGCAGGAAGAGAGAGGAAGAGGGCTAAAGACAGAGTGCAGGCGCGGGCGACGGAATGGGCAGGCAGGCGGGCTCGGTAAGAACACGAGACGCGCGAACAGCGGGGAGGGCTATGGGCGGGGATGGACAGCAGGTGTGATGCATGAGACTGATGCAAGTCTAGACTATGTCAACGATGACGAGGGTGATGACGAAGTCGACCTAAGGGCTGAAATCTGCAATCTTTCTACTGCTGTCCAAAAACTCTATGGGCTGAAATCTACGACTAGTCCAAAAACGCTGATTTCGGGGGTTGTTTCTGTGGGTCTTTGATGCTGAAAATCTACAGGTTTAGGGCTGAAAACTGAGGTTCTTCATGGCTGAAAACTGAGGTCTTTTCCGGACTGAACCTGCTACACTTTAGGTGAATATTGCAGGTCTTAATCTGCTGCTGAAATCCAAAAACGCCAATAGAGCTGATGACCAAAAACGCTAGCAGTGGTTGATCCTTGCAAAAATGCTAGGTGCTGGGTACTGTTGGCGATGCAGATCTGATGCAAAAACGTCAGGATGGGGATGCTGTGCAAAAACGCTAGGTGAGGGAATTTGCTGCTTGGAGGGGAAAGTCCACCAAGGTTCTTGTGAGAAGTTGCCTGCTGAGCTTGGCTCATGTTGCCTCTTCTGCCATTTAGTGCTAACTTTGGTTTGCTTATATATTTTCTTACCCAAATTGCCCTACCTACTTTTGTTGGAAAGTCACTTAAATTAATAAGTGAAAAATGTCAAAAATAGGGAAAATTGGCTAAAATCACTGGAAACTTCCCCTGACTGATTCTGATGGATTCTGATGGGAATGCTTATGATCATGCTATGTGCAACCAGAGGATATGCATTCACACTAAGTGACTGGGCATGCACGGTCTACGAATAGACTGACAAAAGTGTCAGATCACTTCTAAATCTAGACTGATTGGACTGACTGAACCCTGATCATGCTGTAGCTTGTCCACGGACACATAAGGTTGGATGTGTCACGTGACACTGTACCACCAGCAGAGACTGTTCGAGATCTTTGGCTAGAGTTGATTCATACTCTCAGAGGAAAATTCGAGAGACTCGAGGGCAGCTCCGACCGCATGCGAGAGCGTAGAGAGGCTTTCCTTCGACTCTGGCGCCATTGGCCTTTCTTCACCATGGTCCAGCGTGTGCACTACCGCCCACCTATTTGGCTTTTTCCTCCTCCCATCTCTTGATTTAGCCGCATTGAACGTATGTTGTATGTCATTGGGAGAGTCTCCCCCTTATGATTGTTGTGGTCCTCTCTAGCAAAGGTGGTTGTAGCCCCATGGGCAGTTTCAGTAACTAATAGAAGGATCTTTTTCTCGGAAAATTTTTTTTTAGTAAATATCGTGTCAAAGTCATTTATTGATAAATAACTTAATTGACTGTTCATGTGCCTATATGCTTAAGTGATCTAATTGTGCAAGTGAGGGTATGCAACTATGACCTGCCTGATCATGCACGTCCTTCTAGAGGCTCACAAAATGCCACGCTAGATCCTAAGCTAACTAAAATTGACGCTAGACTGTGGCAGTAGCTTGCCCACGTAGCACCAGTGTAGTGCGCACGTGACACTTGCACTATCTGAGTTGAAAGTATGTAACTGACTACCACTAAACAAAGCACGGGCACAAGATATGCATGCTATAGGAGACAAACATTCATACTTAGTTTGAGAACCTATTGTGTAGGTGTTGGTAGCCTACTGTATGGTGCCGCCAAGAAACAAGGACACGAGGTATGCATGTTGCAGGAGCGTTGTTGCACACACCATTCTTTGGCATAGGTAGGGGAATTTACGATCAGATTGCAAACGGGCTTCTTTTATGGAATGTCGCCTCTTGAGAGCGTTGGTTGCATGATATGCCCAACATGATTATGGATGTTGTTCATGAGAACCAGATTTTACTTGCTGAATCGGTGGATTATGGTCCAAATTACCATCATGCCCACCCCGAGTCCTCAGAAGATTAGAGATAAAGTCTATTGCTATACTTTCCCAAGGTTGGTCCGAATAGGTAAAGGCTGTTGGCGTCCTGCCACTTTGTGGGTGCTTGTCAAATTTAACGTTCTGACACACCAAATAAGTACGCACAAACTCATCCACATCCTTCTTGAACTGAGGCCAATAGAAGTACTTCTTTTCCCCCCTTTAGTGTTGCCTCTCTATCCCTGTGCTAAACATAAGGAGGTTGTGACACTCCAAGGTCAACGCCTTTTGCATCAAACCATGTGTCACACGTAGCATGGTTTTTCGCATCAAATAACCTTCCTTGATAGAGTATCCTCCAACTATCTCCCCACTCTGTATCCTATTGAAGATGTTTGCAAAATCTATAACGTAGTGCTTGAGCATTTCCTCGAGATTTTAGTAATGTATTGCATTGATAGACGATATCCGTGGCTTGTGAGACAACCCATTTTCCACTATATTCTCCTTTCCCGTAAGATATACAATCTGGAGATGGAACTGCGACAATTTATTCGCCCGTCTCATGTGCTTCTCTGAAAGCTATTTCAGGGACAAGAAATACTTCAAACTCTCATAAGCTAAAACATGGCCCTCCTGCATTAAGATCGCTCCGCTCCCAAACTGCTTCCACAATCGTCACAATACACCTCAAAAGGCTTCTACAAATGTGGCAAAATCAAAACAGGACCATTGGTCAACTTTCGCTTGAGTCTCTTGAATGCTAAGTGAATGGAATGCCCTTCTGACTTAGGGTATGCAATGGCAAAGCAATCTCCACAAATTGTCCAATGAATCGTAAATATAATACAAGCTCAAACCCAAAAGGCTAAGTACATCATGTACATTCTCAATTTTGGCCAATTTCTAATTGTACTATCCTCATGGGGTCCATCTATGCACCTACTACTAAGACGATGTCTCCCAACTAGTGTATCTCTGCTAGGAATAATTTGATCTTCTTCCCATTTATAACCAATATGTGCTTCTGTAGTACCTTAAAAACCTAGAATAGATGTTTTTTGATGTTCATCTTCGTTCTTAGAGAATACAATAATGTCATTGAAGATGGTGCCCCCAAACTCTTTATGCTCTTAAAAGATTTGGGCATTACCTTGATGAACATTGGGGGAGAATTTGTGAGACCAAAAGGCATCACCAAATATTTGTGCACATCAGGACTCTTATAGAATTACCTTTGTCCCATTTCTAAATATAAAACTCTTGGTTTTTACATTTTTCTAGGTTTTTTTCGACATGAGTTCATTGCCATTTGGCATTGTCTCGTCGGTCTCGCACTTCACAATAGACATATTTTTTCCATGGACTCCCAAAGGAGTCCCAAAGGAGGTCTATGGAAAAAATATGGCAATTGTGTGTTAGTTTCCAATCTAACAAATGCCGCCAACTCAAGATCCTATGGCAATACTTTGTAGTTTTTCCATTGTTAAATGATATCAGCCATTTGAGTTTTTCTTCCCGGCTTTTTAATTTTGAAAGGGGAGGGTGACAAGGACATGCATGACTGCAGTCATGCACTTCTCTTGAGAAAGGGGGTAGACGGAGGATGCCTATGCATCCCCACCCTTGATTTGGAGAAGATCTAAGAATGCAGATTCAAACCCAAGAACTGGGGGCAGGGCAACATAAGCAAGAACTAGAAATTTCACAAAACGTCCAAATCAAAGGGCCCTTTAAGACCCCAATGAGACTCTAACGTAGATTAGATATCAGATACAATCTATGGTTGTTCCTCCCCCTCAAGCACCAAAAAGCACAAGATCTCAACCTACACAGTTCTCTATTCCGATCAGGGGAGTTTTTCGGATTTATCCTTGGATTTTTGACATAACAATCTGATTGAGTTTTGTAGGTCTAATTGAGGACAATTTTGCGGGTCTAATCGTGGACGATTACTCTTCTTTCAAGAGGGGGGTATGTCACAAACTGTGATGTGGACCCTAATTGTAGATCAGGGGGGTTAAGATTCCGAAGTCCTAACCCTAACCAACTTACAGAAATGATCGAGGGGCCTAAAACCTCTAGTTGAAGACAAAGGGGGTTAGGATTAAAATCTTAACCACGATCAACTTGCAAATCTTGGCCGAGGGGCCTAAAACCCCAAAAGGTAAGAACACTATCGTGGCAGACTGTACGGACAAGCCCGGAATATTTGCTGGCAGTTGTACGAATTCGGTGATTTTCGCGAACTGTTATTAGATACCAGACTTCAGCCTATGAGCTTTTTGGATGTGTTTGCTTTTCATAGCAGATGCTTTTGGGGGCCAAGGGCCTCTAAATATGTCAGCCAGGTCTCTCTTTGGCATTCTACCTTGCGGAGAAGCAGAGCAGGGTCCCAGACCTTGTAACCTGTGGAAGCAAGATAAAGAAATATCGAAAGGCGCGCAAGCTTTTTGGGACAGTGCAGTCTGGGGGTGGAACTTTGCCCCTCTCTCTCTCTCTCTCTCTCTCTCTCTCTCTCTCTCTCTCTCTCTCTCTCTCTCTCTCTCTCTCTCTCTCACACACACACACACACACACACACACATCAATTAGAGATTGAGGCTGGCAGATTTAAAGGAGTACCAACAGAGGCCAGGATTTGTTAGTCATGCCATATAGAGACAGAGGCAGAGTTACATCACATATGTCACTGCCCAGTCTACTATGAGATATGGGGCCGTTTTCATTGCCTCTTCAAAGAGGGTTTATGACCATTGGCCAAAGTTATGAGATATCAGGACCAGAGATGCCTTGGGCTATTTTTATTGGAGCTGCGTAGACATAGGGAGAGTCTCTTGAGCAGACAGACAATAGGAGATACTCACAGAGGGAGATCACTGATTTCTTCAAACTACATAAGCGACATTCAAATGAGCAGGCATCACAGTAGACTTCAGAGTCCACCTGTACTAGGGGTACACTGGCTGACAGGGCCATTGAGCTTGGGAGATCCAGACGGCCACGACTGCGAGGGTCATCAAGAGATCGGTGGAAGCTGCATCAAAGGGTCTGGACTGTTTTGGCACGACGTGGGAGATGCCCAGTCAGAGTACTCACTGAGGAGGACATTGATGAGCTTTGCCAACAACCGATGTTGGATATCATAGGATAGGATCTTGATTCCAACATTTCAGCCTTTTATTTCATTTCATTTCACTTTAGCTCAGTTCAATTTCAGTTTTTAGTCTTTACACAGACATTGTATCAGATTCACCATCTGTAAACTCTTTTATCTCATAGGTCACTTTGGCCTTTTTGAAGACGTAATATATCATTTCATTTCATTTCTCTCTCAGTTCAGTTGTTTTGAAGTTTGAGGGTTGAGACTCTCTAGGATAGATTAGGGAATTGCAATTCAGAACACACGTGTGGGAACTGTACCCACCTTGCCTTTATGTGTTTGTTAACTTTTCCCTAGTAAATGATGAGGTACTCTTTATTAGTGGACCAGCTCAACTTCTATTTGTGGACCAGCTCATCTTCTGGTCCCGTGGCGGTGTCAACTCAACTCAACTCTTTTTCTTGGTTCTATCTAGGTTGGGCTAAGTGATTTTTCAGTTACTTGGTGTATTGATATTTGTGTACTCTTTCTTGGTGACATATGTAGACATGAGGTCCATCTATTCCACAAAAACCATGTCGGAGTCCAAAGCCTTCCGTTCGCTCTAGGTGGGTTTCCACGAGGATTTTCGTTATTTGTTAACCTTGCAATCCAAAACTTAATGCTGTTGCCCTTGTGCTGAATGACTTTTGACTCTCATACATGCAAACGAGATTGGGTTCATGCCCTCTTCCTAATGTATATCGTCGTAGTGTGATGACATTCACACATGCAACTATACAAACAATTTTAATATTGTGCTCAGCAATATAAGGAGTACCTCATACTGAAGTAATATAATGAGATTGAAGTTGATGATTTAATGCTTAGGGCACTTTTTTTTTTTGAGTAGATATGTCTTCATTGTGGATTTTGACATTCTTGTGTCCTGACTATAACATCATCTTTTTGTTTTGAATTGTGAAGCATCCACTTTTGGAGCCGTTCTTGACATGGCAATAGATAGGTAACTAATATTCACATTAAATTACTAGATTTTTTTGCGACTAGGTTTATGGAATTTTATTCTGAAATTTGCTTCCAGGTTGAGTACAACATCATTGTTAGTGATTCTCTTACTGATCTACAGGTAAGTAGTGCTTTTCAATTTTCTTGATAGCCTACTTGATATATTGGGTTGATTTATACTCACTCTTCTTATTTTGTTGTTCAAGGAGGGACTTCGGATTGTTTTTGGTACTGATGCTCCTAGACTGGGCAAGCCATTTCTTTCACATGCACAGGTAGCTTGTCTTCATGCTTGCTTGATGTTAAATATGCGTGCATAAAGCGAAGGATCCTTTCAAGCAAGAGTACAAATATTGAATGGAAATTACTAGTAAAATTAGATTGAATAATGTTATTTTTTTACCATAGGTGCTTTGGATTTTAAATTAAAAAAGACAAATAATTACAGCACTGGTCCCGAGGGACTTGGGGAGAGCCTAGTTAAATTTACAATGGGGGCAATTCACACGGGGGTTTAACTACTTATTTATATTTTCATAAGACAAGTTGCTTGTCTTAAAATAATAACACGTCTCCTTGCAGTACAAACCTAAGAAGTAAAACAAGTCACAAAGATGTGGCTGATAGCAACAACATATTGGTCAGAATGTACTATCAACATAGAATGTTCATGGGATACTGCTGTGTCAGTGCAGAAGTAAGTTACCTCTTTGTTGAATGTACTGGAGCCCAGCACTACATTGGCCGGGACGCCTCAAAAATAAGAGGATTCTGTTTTGAGCTTGTCTTAACCATTGTTTTATCTTGATGAAAACTAAGCTTTCCAAGTTTTGTAGGTCTTGTATCTATTTTTGTACGCTAGTAGCAAAGGGGACACAGACAGCTTGATGAATGTAAGTGTCTCGTACCTATCTTTGTATTAGGCTTGATTCTACCAAATAGCAATAAGGCTAACAGTTTCCACATTGCATCGACATTGCGAAATCAGGTGGTACAAAATGATGTTATGAGGTTTTCAGTGTGCGAAATTCTTCCGATGATTTGTCTACCTGGTTGGGCAATCAAACAGCTGGTAAATGTTATGCAGGTATGCTCATAGCGGTATTTTCAATGAATTAATTTTATGAGATGAAATTTATTTTTCTTGTTCCCTCTCCACAACAAAAGAACAGAAGCATACAACCAATGCTCGAAGAAAACCTAGGTTTAGTGTGCTCCCACCTACAAATTTTGACTTTTGCCTTTAGATTTTAAATTTGAATGTGATAAAACCTTCAAAATTTAGAGAAATTTAGTGTAAACCTAAAAATTTAGTCAAGTCACCTCTCAAATTTCTCATATGTATGTGTTGCCAAGGTTTTGGAAGAAGAGTTTTTTTGAAGCACTACTTGCAACATAGGGAGACATGAAAATAAGTTTTCAAGTTAGTACCTCCTTTTTCTGCATTAAAAGCATAGGGATGCATGATTTTCATTCACAATCATAATGTTTTAAAGAAAACTAGGTTTGCAGTATTGGACCCACCTGTTGCTTCAATTCTGCTCACCAGCAAAGCATGTGTCTCTACTTACAATCATGCCGCTTGAAAATCCAATTATCCCCGGATTGGAAAAGGAAAGATTCCCCTAGAAATCTGAGAAAAACAGTGTAGATTTGAAAAATAACTCACATTTCTAATATTTTCTCTTTGAAAAACATAGAAAGGAACTGTGTATGGCTAGGAAAATGATTTTTCCCCCAATATTTCTGCTCACATTCCAATTATAGTATCACTTTATTGAGACGCTTGAATGTTGTAACACTTGCATAATTGCTTTTTCACTGTGTGGCTTAAAGTATTCTTCATACTATCATTTGACAATGAGACGAGAGTGAGACGTGTTCTTAAACCAATACTGACTTTCTTCTTATTTTGATACAGTTCTGTTCAGCTGCAGATGCCTGTGTAAAATACGATACTCAGAGATTAAACAGAGATTGACATTTATATTGACATATATTGATTTGATGTATTCAATTTTCCTTTTCCTTTTCACCACCGGCACTGGGGAAGGTAGTAGGGAGAGCTTTATACATATCTGTGTATTTACAAGTGAACTTGCTATACACATTACAGGCTTTACAGCCACAAGGGGCCATACCGTGGGGACGACTTCCCCAATGGAGACCACCCACCAAGCGCAACCCGTGAGCCTCGAACCCCCAACCTTAGGTCACATCACAAGTACTCATTTTTTGAGCTGAGATTCAGCTTTCATTCATTGAAAATCTTTGCATAAAAGTCTGAGTCATTCTTCAAGTCTGTTTTATTAAGGAAATTTTGGCTCTAGTAGGTTTCTCTCTTAAATATTGCGGTCGAAAGAAAGAAATGGTTATCTTTTAAGCTGTGAAAAAAGTCTTTAATGATTTTCTCTCTCTCTCTCTCTCTCTCTCTCTCTCTCTCTCTCTCTCTCTCTCTCTCTCTCTCTCTCTCTCTCTCTCTGTGGATGTTCAATGGGCCTATCTCCAAGAACTGAAGAGTGCAATATGATTGCTAGCTAAACATCATGGTGGCATACAGGAAGAATGCAATATGAACCACGGAGGAGGTGCATTATGCCATGTGATGTGTCCCTTATCCAACTGCAAAACGCAAAAGATGGCGCTTTCTGAATATCCCTCATCTTGCCTTGCACCCATGTTACACAAAGACCCCTCTAAATATCAATCAATGAGGGTAGATTTTCAAGAAGGTGGATTAATTGTTGCTTTGTGTTTCTACAAAGCCTTCAAGACAGCTAGGGCTAAATCGCTAGAAGATGTATGATTTAGGCCCTGGGTGCCCAAACCCAATTATTTCACGTAAATAGAACATGTTGTTTGAAGAAAGAGTGCAGATTCCGCTTGCAAAAGCTACCATGGCATGATGTGACTGACATGCACCAAAATGATTAGCAAGACTTGAGCACAAGCTTCCCATCTACACAAAAGTGCATTCAATGATGGGCGCTGACAGCGGTGCCCATCACATATTGAAATAGCGCACCCATATATATTATCCATTAAACAAACAAGATGTTGTAGCATTATCTGTAAGAGACGAGGCCTACAACAGAAGAGTGTCTCCATTCACCGGACAGAACTTTCGAGCGAGCTTAAAACCAAGCGAACCAAAACAAGACTTTTATCTTTCACGTTACACATGGGAATTGGCAGAGCATGATGAGCAACAACAAACCAATTATCAAGTTTTGTGCAATCATCCGGACAATGTTCTAAGCTACAAAAGTTATGGTGCCATGTCAAGACCTAATTTAAGTGACAATTTAGTGCTTTACAAAATGCTATGGGATATATTCATACAAGAGCATAGCAAGGAGAAATACATTTCAATAACAAAATCGATCAACTTTCAAGTTCAATACATGCTTAAAAATAACGAGGAAGCAAGTATAAGTTTTACACGTGCCATTGCATGACCTTGTAACCCCTACATATGTTCGAAATGCTTCAATGAGTCTTATTGTAGTGTTGCAGTTTATACAATTTACAAGCTACACAACAATGGGCATACATTCAACAAAGGAAATAGTGAGAAAAGCCCAACCCCTACTATATAGCATTCCAAAATACAAAATCCAGCATTCCAATAGCTTCGATTTAAGACTTTTTGCATCTCCTAACGTAACTAATTCTAAAGTGTTTGTGTTTCAGGTGGTGCCCTAACCCATACTAGAAAAGAAATTGTGTTTGTAAGGCATATGGTATTGATTGAATGCTTATTTGCACCAAAAAAAAAACAATTCTCTCTTTGTGCAAACCTTAAAGTAAATATGAGACTATGAAATGTACACATTCTCGCAAGCTTTGCAATGACTTTGTCATGTCATCCCAAAACAAGCAAAGATGGATTGCAATGTCTCATACACACCAAATCCCATCAATCAATTGTCATGTGGAATAACTCATCAATAAAGACAAGATGAGAATTGCAACGATCTTTCAAGTGCACATCAAATCTCGGATCTCTCTTATGCTCTTAGCCATCACATCTCCATAATCTGGCAATACAGTTTAGATAAAACATAACAAAGTAACTATGTGTTCACTTGCATAAACACAAGCTTTAAGAGAAAATATCATAAAGCCAATCCATGAAAACAAATAGAGTAATCTCTCCAAGGGGATCAATCTCATCATCAATATCTCTTGATGTGTGTGTAGAGATGGATGCTTGAGATGTGTATCAAGAGAGAAATGGCACCCCATAATAAAAGACGATGGCATCATCTCAATCAACAGAGACGCACAAAGTGTTGATTCGAGGGATGCCTGCAACAAGGGAGTTGTGCCGCAACTATGCTCCAAACATATGGAATTTGGTGTTGAAAGCATGTCCATAAACATGAAATAAAATATATACTACTCTGCATCACACCTCGCCACTCTATCTCAAGCCATAGCCTATGTAGGCAGGTGGTGATAAAGAACCGAGTCTCAAGGCTTCATCCCAAGAGCTTCAAAGCATGGAGCAGACAACAATGCAGATACCTACTTCTATAAGCCAACCAAATAATGTAGGTCATTAACTGCATATAAAATGAACGATAAGTAAAACAACATGATAAAAACACATATGTTAAGCAGCTCTATTGGAGTTTCTCAACCTCTATAGCAGTGGAAGTGCGGTGTATGACAATCCCGTATGATGCATCACAATAATGCGTTTGAATAATCTCTAGCTTTGGTACTCGACAATAGCGCTTCACCAATCCCATAGTGTCACCTACAAAACAACACAAGCTTAAACTATGTATTGAAGTTGCATACTTGATTCTCTCACAAAAAAAAAATTACCTTCTGTAGATTCCATAATCAAAATCCACCCAAAATAAGAGAGTGTGGCAATAGCCAAGGATTTCCCATATCGTACATGAATGCAAGTGAGCTCATCCCATGTAGGATGGGTGTGTAGTCCATTCAATTCGTGACCAAAAGGTAAATCAAGGAATACAAAATCTACAAGTCACTTCACTTGTTTACCTTTCTTCATATATGCACTACTCCTGCTCTATGTTGCTAGATATGCTCATGTATCTGTGAATAAATGTCATTCTTTATTCTCTTTGCAAAAATATTTCCAATCAGCACATAATCTCCAGCAATGCACAAAGATGATGAATCTCTCAACGTATTTTCTACCATTCATGACACATGAATAAACATTTGCAACTTTCTTGTTCTAGAAATGAGAGAACCTCCTACGAATAGAAAATTACATATTGCAAATCAGAATGCAAAAAAGAACATTTGAGTTGAATAAGCGAAAGAAAATTGCATATTGCAAAAGAATGCAGAAAAGAACATTTGAGTTGGATAACAATAAAGATAGCAATCGAAAGCATCCTTATCTTACCGGTCATACCATATCTTCATAATGATCACTTTCTTGACATTCATTCACACTGTCAAAGAAACCCTTTTTCCTCTCCTTAATATTGGCTATCCCTCCACTATGCGTGACATGAAGCTCCTTCTCTCTTTCCACGATATGACATTTCTCCAAGTCAATCCGCCCTGGACAATTTTGTACCTCCCCTGAAATCAGATTCATCTCCACTAGATACATGCATGATGTCCTTTCTTTCAAATCCACCCACTTACAAGAAAAGACTGGGATGGAATGCATATACCCTTGCCCCTTAGTGAGAGTAAAATACCTATTCCAAACACATAGATATTCACAAGTACACTATATATTATATATTGAAGACAAAAATTTCATTTTTGCACCAAAAGATATCAAACCTATAAACAAAACATTGCATCAATTTCAAAGTTCTTTGTGCTTTATTGAGCACACTTTTCTCTCTAACTACCCCATGAGACTCAAGAGGAAACAAGAATTTTCTTTTCAATTTTGACATCCATGAAATACTTTAGGTCAATTCAATCCTCCAAGAATATCAACAAAGTCCTTGAGGATTGTGTCTACAATCTTGCTGACCTTCTTCAAGAGTAACTCTCTATGAATTCAACTACAAAAAAAAAAAAAAAGCAAATGACTAAGTCAAAAATGTAAGAAATGTAGAACAAAATAGGATCTTGTAGTAAGGAGAGAACAGAGAGATACGATGCAAAGTAGATTAATGACAAATCAAGATTTAGATTAGAATTATTGTAAAGTGATGGCATCATCTATCCATGCACTCTCAAGGTAGAGCTTAGATGGCAATATAGAAAACTAGAGCTAGTAGGCAGGAATACAAAGGGCTAGTTATCCTTCAATAAGGATGTCGTGGTTCATCGAGATGGTCTCCTTATATAGTGCTATAGGTGGGTGGTAGATAAGTGTGTGTAGCATGTGCGGTATTGACTATGCCAACCCACCATCCACGGCCATTGACCATCGGCCATTGTACTAATGGTATGTACATATGTCCATAGTATCACAAAGGATATTCTCAAAAAATTCTTTCAAAAATTTTATCGGGGACATTGCCCCTAAACCACTACTTCAGGGAGTCAGAACCGTTGGTCACCCCAGAACCCCAGCCGCGCGGGTTTTGTGGGGGGGGGGGGGGGTGGGCGGGCGGGGGGGGGGGGCTCTTGATTTTTCTCAGTTCCATCCACGGTCGCAAATAAAGACCTCATCAGTGTGCGAGCTGGAATCCATTATATCTATGTGCACTATTATCTTCTCCTCGTATGAGGGTCTTACAAATTGTGCAACATACATTATAGTGGGCAAAAGTAATAGGTGGGCATTGCAAGTATACTAACAAAAAAACTATGTCTCAAGAGAGAACAAACTTGTTAGTTGTTTTGCTTACCATCTATACACATGATCTCCTCTTGGTAACTGAAACAAATTCTCAGTTGCCTCCTTTGCTTGTAGTAGAGAAAGCCATAGTATCTTGGAATCAATCGAAGCATCAAACAATGTAGTAAGATTTAACTTCTCCAATGTGGTAAGTAAAAGGCATAGCTTGGATGATTGGCTTAGGGCAACCCTCGTCATCCGATTGAGCTCTGCTTTGTAAAGGATTTGGTTGTTCACAGTAGTATTCTACTAGGTACTTGTAACTAAGCTCGGATGCAACCCTTTGTCCCTCAAGGCTCTGCGTGAGCTTGAGGCTGATTTGTATATTTATTGGTGACTTTATAATACAATCACTCACAATTGTGAGTTTTGATTTTTTTTTTAAATGAAAAAAAAATAACTTCTCCAATGTCGCAAAGATTTCACTATCCCAATAAAGTGCCAAAACTTTTTCTTTTCGCATAGCTCCATGTCATGGATGAACAATACTACAAAACTAAACAAAGTGGAAAAATTATTATATCTTACATAGATAATAAATTGGACATACATTTTGTATAAAAGAAAGAGCTCATATCTTTCCAATTATATCTCCATATCGATGTGCAAGCTCTTCACTTTCCTTTTGCTCAAGTTGGATAAGCTCTTCACTAGCCATGGTCATCCTTTGTTAATCCAATATCTTGTTGAGTGCCATTGTCATTTGCACCTTTTATAATATAGACAATAACTTTTTAAAAGAGAAAAACACCTTTAGTATAGAGAAAATCAATAAAAAATACTTACATTATACAATTTATAATCTCATCCCGCAATGTTGTGGGAACAAAAGCATGGTTATTCAAACTACATCAAAGCAAAGATAAAGTTAGTAATCAAATATTTATCAAATAACAAAAACAAGTTTTGATACTTACTAGAGGCGATCTCTGAAACCTTATAAGGATCAATGAAAATACATAAAACCCTTTGATGCTTTTCTCTAGTGCAAGAAAAGCGTTCTTTAATTGCACTCATCCATGCCATTAATCTATGGTTATCTCAACATAGAAAATTCTAGAAAAATAAGATCAAGTAGGTCCAACCAATTTTACTTTTCGGTTGAATTAGAGGGTATCTTCAAAGATACCCTCTTTGAAATCAAAAGAAAACTTGATCAAGGCAAAGATCTCAACGTGTGGGGAGAGAGAGAGATGACACGTGGGAAAGCGAAGACAGAGAGAGAAAAAGAGAGAGAGAGAGAGAGAGAGAGAGAGAGAGATTTTTAAAGGGAAATTCCCTTCAAATTTCAAGAATTCTCAAAATGCCCTTGTGCCTATTTACTTGGTTGGATTGTTCAAGGTTTCCTAATCTTTATTCCTTTTTTACAATTGAAATCACTTGGCTCTAAAAAGCAATTCATCTCCAAACCCTGCCTTGCAAATCCTACCTAACCAACTAGAAGTTGGGGAAGGCAAGGGCAACTCGCAGACGTGAGGAGCACGAGCTGGAGTGCTGTAGCAATTCGCGGGAGGAGGTTGAAGACGTGGCGACAGGAGCGAGAGCAGACGAAGATGAATTTTTTTCAATCAGGGCAGGAACACAAAGAGTAGGGGAGGGTGGCAGCAATGCAGGGAGACACAAATCTCTCTCTCTCTCTCTCTCTCTCTCTCTCTCTCTCTCTCTCTCTCTCTCTCTCAGTATGGTCTGCATTAGAATGGGTGTGTGTGTGTGTGTGTATTTGTGTCATTTGTCTGCAGGTCAGAGACTGGAGCATCTTTGGAGCATGTTGGGCGCAGGAGGAGAGAGGACAAGACTTGGCTATTAAGTAAGGGTGTGTTAAATAGCAGGAGAATCAGATATGAGGTGCATGAGAGGGCATGTCGGTGATCAGTCCACACCGGAGCATGGCACTGCAGGAATGCTATAAGCAAGAGCATCAGATGGGGATCGGAGCTATGTGCAAGTTTGGTGAGGCAATAGTGCTGGCAAGCCTGTAGGACCTCTCTCTCTCTCTCTCTCTCTCTCTCTCTCTCTCTCTCTCTCTCTCTCTCTTTCATTAACTCATGGGGCTATTGTTGCTTCTTGCCTGGGATGGGATAGGAATAGCGTTGCCATGTATTGGTGCCAAAGGCGGACACAACGAGAGAGCAAGGCAGATGAAGATGGGGAACTGCATGGCGATTGAGCATATGCCTGCAAACTCTATAAGAAATAGAAGGGAATATTGCAGGTGAATGGGAGAGAGATGTGAGGGACTAAGAGACAGGCATGGTGGGTGTAGGCAATGGAACAAGCATGGGGGTGATGATGGCGACTAGAACACACATGGCAGGTGTGACATGATCATGCTGACAAGAGACTTTTCGTAGCAATTCTTAGATTTCGTAGATTCGGTGGGAATCTAAAGGGATAATTAATTAATGAGAAGAGAATGGACCGAGTAGGATTAAAGCAATTAAACGTAAGTTTAAATTACATTAAAGATTACCTTGACGGTATCTTATATAGACTAAGTTGATTACCTTAACGGATTGCTTCAAGCTTTTAAACTCCTTAGAGAATGCTATCCTACTCTTCATAGATTTTCCTCTTAGAAGAGAAGAAGGCATCCCGCCTTGCCCTCTGCGTACCTTGTTCTCTTATGGGGTGCCATTTGAGAGATTCTAGAAGGCAGGGCATGGTGCAAGGGATTCAGTAGCAATTATGAGGGTTTGGCAACTAGCATGCGCATTCGAATCAGCGCTTGCGCACGTGAATAAACAACACATCTGCGAACAAATCTACTAAACATCCTAAATCTGTGGACATGCCCAATGTGCTAGGCAATAATAGCTCAGTGTGTTGTGTGCGGTAGGCGAAAAGAAGTAAAATTGCAAGTCACTGTGATGTGTCGGTATGAGTTGGAGCTCTCTCTATTTGCCATGCTAGAATATTGAGGGAATCAAGCGTGTGGTGCACCTAACTATTGCAGATGAAATCAGGTTGTCAAATGTGCATGTTGTAAATTCAAAAAAATTGGTACATTCGAGGCAAGCAAAATGTAAATTAGGGTTGTAGCCCCCCTCCCCCACCCCGAGACTTAAACTCATGACACCTCGCTTGGCAACCCAATGCCCTAACCACTCATCCATGCTTGCTTCTTGAAAATAATGAAAGTCTGCATTGTTCTACAAATGCAAGCAAAATGTAAATTTGAGAAATTTGGTAAATTCGGGTGCTCGATTAGCATTTGTAAATCCGGGTCTCCAGATCCACGGCCCCGATTTTGCCCACACCCATCAAATGCATCCCCACCCTTGATCCACTCGATATTGGTGGCGGGTCATATAGGTGAGCTAGATGTCAGTGCCATTAACCTAATGTTGATGGCCATAACATTGGCTAGGTTTGCTCCAGGCCTCCCTGCGTGATTGCCTATGCTTCCAGTCATGTGGACACATTGAATTATTGGCAAACTAATCTGTAGTAATCCTGCAACTACCCACAAGACCACAAAAGCATACATAAAATCACTCTCATATGCTATCAATATCCCCAATAGCATACATGTAGCACCCAATAGTGTAAACGCATGAGTCCTTCTGTTGTTACCCAACTGTTTCTCTCACTCTTGAATTGACTGGCCTATATAAATTTACCTACAAGTGAACGTGATCATGAACCAAAATCTTGTACAGAAGCAACAAAGGATGCTAGAGTCTAGCGCAGTGTTGAAGGTTTTAGGAAAAAGAAACTCGTAAAATGTGAAGTTGTTGAATTTTTTATGTAAAGATAGTCAGTAGGGTATGCAAGGTAGGGGAGGCATGGTAGGGGTGAGGGTAGAGGCAGGTAAGGTTGAGAGGGTGGGTAGGGCGACACAACTAGATAGGGGCAAGGGTACAAGTGATAGGGGACAAGGGTCTGGATAGGGACGAGGGTATAGCTAATAGGGACGAGATTCTGGATAGGGGCGAGGGTGATTAGGGGCGAGGAATTCTAGGTAGGTAGGGGTGAGGGGGAGAGCGGGTAGGGTGGGAGGGAAGTTAAGGTGGGTAGGGGTGAGGCCAAGGTGAGAGGGTGGATAGGGTGAGAGGGAGCGGGTAGGGGCGAGGGGAATTTAGGTGGGTAGGGGCAAGGGGAGGGCAGATAGGGACAAGGGGGAGTGTAGGTAGGGCCGAGGAAACTAGAACACACACATGGCAGGTGTGACATGATCATGCTGACAAGAGACTTTTTGTAGCAATTCTTAGATTGCGTAGATTCGGTGGGAATCTAAGGGGATAATTAATTAATGAGAAGAGAATGGACCGAGTAAGATCAAGTTACTTCCTCAAAATCCTTCTAGATTGTATTCCACTTTCCAATGATTTCAGGGGTCAACAAACAGTCTTTATGGGTGTAAGACCATATAGAGACAATAAATCTCCCTTTCCCCGCCACATAGCCCTCTTCGCCGAATGCAGTTTTCAAGTCACTAACTTGATTCCTTAAACCTCTAACCTTTGGGTGGGATGAGGATCTACAAAGAGGAATTGGTAAACACTCCCGACAAGACAACAAGGTTGTTTTATTAAGAATATCCTTCCATTTGTCCAAATAAAGCTCTTATTCTTTATTTACTTCAATCCTAACCGTTGGCTTAATAACAAATGGCACAATGGCAAGCTCTTGTTCTTGAGGCCCATGCTCCACCCAAATGTTGTCTTCACATTGAATAATTGTCTCTTCTTGAATTTGAATGTTTTCTCCACTGAATTCCTCATCATCTTGCATCTCCATCTCAGCGACTTTATCTAAGAGGTCACGGATTTTCAAACCTTTGTTTTTTTTTTTTTATATGTGCTTGGTTTTTTTAACCCCACGTTGAGTCGACACTTTTCATGGGATTAATCAAAACAAATGTAGAAAACAACAAATTATATTAAAAATAAATGGCATATAAACCTTTAAAAATAAACGGCATATAAAACTAATGAATATATAAAACTTCTCGCTCAAATTTTATTTAATCAATGAAAGATGACCAAGAGAAGGCTAAACAAGTGAAAGAATCACGATGGCTTTCTAAAATAATTAGAACGTGATAAAATCATTAGGTTGAGTTTAAGTAGAATCAGTGTTCAAAAAAGGATTGCCTCAAGTTAGCCTTGAGCCGGTTGAAAATGGAAACTACCATGGTAAAGGGAATAAAAATTGGTGAAATATGTGAGAAAATAATTCAAAAATCATACAGATTTTAAATTTATGTTAGTATTTCCGGTCCGCTTCTTTGTGGGAAGGAAACTCGGTTGACGGCCACTTAATAAAAAAGACTTTCATGAATATTAACTAGAATTAAGTTATAGAATGTAAGAAAAGTCAAGCCATGCGAGACTTTGAAATGAAATGTAAAATTAAAATAACTCATTAATATTTATGTGTGTGTATCCATAGAATTTACTAGAATTGAAGTTTCACTTTAACATTCTAAAACAATAGAATGCAAAAAAGTTCAAGACATGTTAGGATATGAAATGAAAGTGAAATAAACATTTAAAACAAGTCTCCATCATGCATTGAAAACAATAAAAGTCTCCCTAACCCAACACAACACTAAGGTTTCTTTTAGAAAGCAAAAATAGTATTTGAAACAAGACACGACGTGCCCTATCTCGAGAAGGAGGTTTGAACTTTGGTGCAGGACACAATCGAGAAGAATATAATGTGATGCTCCAATTGCTGTCTGGAAAGAGGCACGTCAACCTGCCCTATTTCATGAAGGAAAATTCTTGACAACATTTCAAAAGCATTTTAATACATCAACAAAAACTAGACACTACTTCAATATCCAAAAGAGGTAC
>NC_140937.1:30812267-30937267 GCF_014529385.1 Adiantum capillus-veneris | reverse complement strand
CGCGTGTAATTCTTTAAATTGATTGGGTGCAAGGGTGAGCACCATGGGGGATTGCCTGGCTAGTTTACGACAGTGATTCAAGAATGCTCTGCGTGTATCCATCCTAGTTCGAATGTATTAGTCCTGTAGTTTTATGGAGGCTTGCAACCGTGAAAATATATGCATTACGTATATAATGTTTTTTTTTTTGCTATTAAAAAAAAAATGTTTTCTTTTTTTGCAAAACTCACAAGTAGGTCCAACCAATTTTACTTTTGGGTTGAATTAGAGGGTATCTTCAAAGATATCCTCTTTGAAATCAAAAGAAAACTTGATTAAGGTAAGGATCTCAACGTGTGGGGAGAGAGAGAGAGAGAGAGAGAGAGAGAGATGACACGTGGGAAAGCGAAGACAAAGAGAGAAAAAGAGAGAGAGATATATTTTTTTTTAGGGAAATTCCCTTCAAATTTCAAGAATTCTCAAAATGCCCTTGTGCCTATTTACTTGGTTGGATTGTGCAAGGTTTCCTAATCTTTATTCCTTTTTTACAATTGAAATCACTTGGCTCTAAAAAGCAATTCCTCTCCAAAGCCTGCCCTGCAAATCCTACCTAACCGACTAGAAGTTGGGGAAGGCTTTCAGTAACTGTTCGACTAGGACGACACATATTGGCAGCACGGAGAGAGACGCGTCCTGGTGCAGCACCTCATTGGAAGGATGAGGGTCTCACAGCTGAGTTCTTGTCAGCTTTTTCGGAGAGGTTGTGGGACTCCAGACAGCCACGGCGAGTCACTTTGTTCCAGTGGCTGGTTGCACATCGAGCTACAGCAGTTGGGAGTTGGCTAGTACATAGTGGTCTCTTGACAGCATGCGCAGCTTGTGACCATCCTGTGGAGAGTCGGGGCCATTGTCTTTGGGATTGTCCTTTGGCACAGCAGGTTTGGCTTCATGTCCTTTGGCTTATGCCAATTCTTTCCACGACACGATAGTACACTTGGGGGGCAGCTGCTTGGTCCACTCTCACAGGCCCGGCACTTCAGGCTGAGCTATCCTCCACTAGCAGGATGATAACGATGCAGGGGGGTCGACCTACACTCCAGCTTGCTACAGAGCTTACTCCACAGGAGTGGTGCAATGAGAGAGAGGAGTGTTGGGAGCTCATCTGCAGCCTGACACTCTAGTTCATCAGGTGGGACCTCTGCTTTCGCATATTTGAGGCTCGCCTTGTACCACTAGCAGCGACTGTTCAACATCTTTGGCTAGAGCTGATCCATACTCTCAGTAGACAATTTGAGTGACTCCAGGGCAGCTCCGACCACATGCGGGAGCGTAGTGAGGCTTTCCTTCGACTCTGGCGCCATGGGCCTTTCTTCACCATGGTCCAGGGTGTGCTGAGATGGCACTACCGCTCACCTATCTGGCTTTTTCCTCCTCCCATCTCTTGATTTAGCCTCATTGTACATATGTTGTTTGTCATTGGGAGAGTCTCCCCTTATGATTGTTGTAGTCCTCTCTAGTAGAGGTGGTGGTAGCCTCGTGGGCAGTTTCAGTAACTAATAGAAGGATCTTTTTCTCGGGATAAATGACTTCAGTGACTGTTCATATGCCTATATGCTTAAGTGATCTAATTGTGCAAGTGAAGGTATGCAACTATGACCTATCTGATCATGCGCATATTTTCTTTTTGACTGGGTGCAAGGGTGAGCACCATGGAGGATTGCCTGGCTGGTTTACGGCAGTGACTCAGGAATGTTGTGCATGTATCCATCCTAGTTTGAATAAATTACTTATGCAGTTTAATGGAGGCTTGCGACCATGAGGAAACTTTGAGACGTATAGAATTGTTTTTTTTTTTTGTGGAAAAACTCACAATTAGGTCACCCCAATCTTAGAAAAATCAAAATTCTTTCAAAACATATTAAGTGTATAAGTGAAGGGTGAGTTTAGGAAATGAAAAGACAGACGAAGGTAGAAAGTCAAAAGACATATGAAGGTGGAAAGTCAAAAGACATTTTTTGTCCATGTTAAGCGGTGTTTCTTTTCTCCTTCATTTTTCCTTCAGTGTTTTTCTCTCTCTCTTTCTCTTTCTCTCTCTCTCTCTCTCTCTCTCTCTCTCTCTCTCTCTCAATGTTGTATTCGTCCTTCTTAGCTAAAGCTGTTGAAAATCTACGTGCTTGTCATTGCCCGATGTTACGTGCTATAGACTAGCGCATCGTTTTTCTTGTTGTTAAGGGAATATTTGAATTATAAATACCTTTTAATTTTTTTGAAGCCATTAGGAATACCTTTTACTTCTATTTTTATTTTTATTTTTTGAAGCCATTAGGAATACCTTTTAACAATTGTGAGTGGTCGTATTAGAATACCAACAAGAAACATACAGAACGGCCTCAAGCTCATCCGAGCCTTGAGGGGCGGATTGTTACAATAGAAGTACCGAGTAACGAACTATCACCAACAGCCCAGTCCTTTACACAACAAGGCTCGACCAAATGGCGAGGGTCACCCTAAGCCAATCATCCGAGTTTTGCATTTTACATATCACATATATTATCTCCTTGCTTTCTTGTACAATCTCTAAGAAGCTAGCCACAGAGAAGTCGCTATCAAACACACTATAGTTCCTAGCCTTCCAGATATTATTGAAGAAATAGTATCTAACAATCTGAGTGTAGATTAGAAGAGCAAGGCTTCGAAGCTGTTTCCCACCAAAGCACATATCCTTCTTGAAAAGCCCAATCTTCCACATTCTTTGTATCCATTTGCACACCTTCCCTGCCAGGCCTCTTATTGACGGGAATTCCGTGAACATGTGAACGAGGTCTTTGCTAGCAAGTCCACACCCTGAATATCTATCGGGCCCGATACCACGTGTCTGACTCTTAACACCTGTTTGCAAAGCCCCCCACAGCACCTTCCACATAAATATCTTCATAAAATGAGGCCACTGTGGTTTCCAAATGTTTTTTGTGACC
This sequence comes from Adiantum capillus-veneris, assembly GCF_014529385.1. NCBI lineage: Eukaryota > Viridiplantae > Streptophyta > Polypodiopsida > Polypodiales > Pteridaceae > Adiantum > Adiantum capillus-veneris. Next base: position 30,934,313 of record NC_140937.1, on the reverse strand, counting down.
TCGACCCATCGAGCTTCCGACCATTGTTTCTTCCACTGTTTGTTAAGAGGGGCGAACCAATCAACCTCGTGCATTAGTTCTTGATAGATTCCCTTGGTATGAGGTTTAAAGGATTGGCTACTCATGGGCCATTTCCTAGCTTTCCACTCAAAAGTAGATTCCTAGATCGGCATTAGAATATTGTCCAGGCCTTCTACAGTTCTGTTGACAAATAGTTCCTCAATTTTATTGAGTTGGAACCGATCAGCAAATTGGTCAGAGGATTTCCAACACTTGTGATTTCCATCCCAGAAATGGACCAACAGCAGCTGGAGTCCTTTATTGTTCATCTTCTTTGCAATTTCTATCCAATAAGATTTCAGAATTACACTAGCAGCTTTAGACAGCCAAGGGATGGATAGGTTAGGTCTTTGAAGAACCCTACTTACTTTAGTTAAGAGCTTTACATGAAAAATCTTTTTTTTTTTGTAAAACTCACAATTATGAGTGATTGTATTATAATAAAAATTACAAAACAGCCTCAAGCTCAAGCCGAGCCTTGAAGGACAGAAGGTTACATCAGAGCTTATTCAAACCAGACACCCAAACCTTTACAAGGCACGTCTCTACCGGATGGAGAGGATCACCCTAAGCCAATCATCAGAATTATACCTTTTACGTACCACATAAATTATCGCCTTACTTTCTTGAACAATCTCTGAGAAGCTAGCCACAGAGAGCTCAGTATGAAAGACCTGGCAGTTCCTAGCCTTCCAAATATTACTAAAGAAACATTATCTGACAATTTGAGTACAAATTAGAAGTGTAGAACTTCAAAATTATTTCCCACCAAGGCACAATTCCTTCTTGAAAAACCCTATCTTCCACATTCTTTGTATCCATTTGCACTTTCCTGATAGGCCTCTAATAGCCGGGCATTCCATGAAAAGGTGGACGATGTCTTCGCTACCCAATCTGCATCAAGAGCATCCATCGAACCTGATACCGCGTGCTTGAATCTTGACGCCTATCAGCAAGGCCCTCCACAGTACCTTCCAGAGAAATGTCTTCATAAAACGAGGCAATTGTGGATTCCAAATGTTCTTCGTGACCTCAACCTATCTAGCCTCCGCCCTTTGTTTCTTCCACTGCTTGTTCAAAGAAGCAAACCAATCGGCCTTGTGTACTAACACTTGATAGATGCCCTTGGTATGAGGTTTAAAGAATTGGCTATTGAAAGGCCATTTCCAAGCTTTCCACTCAAAAGTAGATTCACATATCATCATCAGAATATTGTCCAGGAGGTGTTCTACCACTCTATTAGCAACAAGCACCTTCTCAATGCCATTGAGTTGAAACTGGGCTGCCACCTAGTCAGAGGATTTTCAGCACTTGCTATTTCTATCCCAGAAGTGGCTCAACCACTAGAGTCCTTTATTGTTGATTTGTCTTGCAGTTTCTCTCCAATACGGGTTCAGGATTACACCATCAGCTTTAGACAGCCAAGGGAACCAGTGTGCGATGGAGTTCTAGAAGTATCTGATTAATTCACCCCATTCTAGTACCCTTGTTGCTCTATTGCACTTATGTACCAACTCTCACGTGATGCCACCCAGTCTTAGGCAAGACCACCTCGCGGCTAATAATTTGTCGTGCACCTCGAGCCCTTTCTAGTGACCACCTTCAGAGCATAGTTTTGCCTTGGCTATCATATCCGTGGTCATGACAGCCCAAGACTGGTCGTTTTTTTATTGAGATCACAAATTTGGCACACATGGCATCCACATGAACTGCAGGGTTGAGAATTCCAAGGCCACCTTGGACCAAACGGTCAAGCAATACCTTCCCACTTTGCCCATTTTCACAGCGACGAGGTTTTCGTGTTATTCCTCCATAAGAATCTTTGAACAGGTTTCAAAAACTCCTTCCAATTACATTTGGCTATTTTGAGGCGTGGGCTAGTGAAGTCAATATAAGGAAGCATAAATGAGTTGATCACTCTGACCCAACTCTGGAAGCGAAGCAGCACATACTCCCACCTTCTCATTTTTTGATGGATCTTCTCCAGGACACACTAGAACATTTGCTTGTGTGTAACGTCCACCCCCAAGGGGGCACCCAAATGTCGAAAAATCCTTCCTTTAGACACAATATCTCCTGAACAAACTGATAGGTCAAATGAGTCGTTTTTTGTCAAAGATATCAATCTAGACTTCTCAATACTACACTTTGACCTCGAATCCATAGCAAATATCTGCACAATCTCTAGTGCCTTCCTGAGTACTTGAGGGCAAGCTTTCAAAAAGAGGAGGGAGTCATCTGTAAATATCTTGGTGAGAAGTTGATTGTTACCGGGCAAAGTTAAACCTTGACTTCCCCCCGTCGAGCAGCAGCTTCGAGTTTACATGAAAAAACTAAAGCCTGGGTGAACCCTTTGTACAAAAAACTCTGGCAAAAGCCTAGGTGAACCCTTTGTCAAAAAACTCATGTAAATCTTGAGTCTTGTCAATCTAAAGCAGAGTTGTTCATCATATATACATATAGCTTGCATGTTTTGGGACTTTGTACTGAGAAGGAAAAAGGGTCCATCTCATATAAATGCAACACTACGAACCTACATATATGAAGCAACAAACCACAAAAAGTTTCATTGATCCAAGTTTAAGTCTAGTTCTTCACTAATCATCAAGGTCCAAGATCAGGGACAATTAATTTGCACCGTCCATCTTCTCAACATTACTTTATGTAATCTACTCATGTGATCATTGGATCTCTGCCAATGGATCTCTGGCAAGTTAACACAGGGAATTAATATTGCCAACAAATGTAGCGCCAACCAATCATTGCGTTTAGACACGCAATCATTGCTTTCGAGGGTGCCAACAACTCAGTTTGAGTGTGGTCAAAAAACACTCATCGACCCTCCTCCCTTGGACCTTGACGGTCAAGAAAGACGACCGTTAAGGTATTTTACTGACCTTTCCTTTCGTAAAAATTGCGCTCGCCATGGCTCTCAGCTTCCCGACAATCACCATGCAATCACAATTTTTACAAGGAAAGGTCGGGAGAAAGGTCAGTAAAAGACTTTTCGCTACATCCTAATGTTTAATAGACGCATTTAAACCCTAAAGGATTACCTTAAAGGAATCTATTAACTTAGGTCGTCACCTTAAAGGTAGCATATATATATATATATATATATATATATATATATATATATATATATATATATATATATATATATATATATATATATATATATATATATATATATATATATATATATATATATATATGTGTGTGTGTGTGTGTGTGTGTGTGTGTGTGTGTATACACAAGATGATTACCCTTAAAGATTAAAGCATTTAAACCTAAATCTAAATTACATTAAAGATTACCTTTACGGTATCTTATATATAAGATTAAAAAAAAAGACGCCGCCTTCAGCGGCGGCATGGCCCCTCTTACCCTCAAACACATCGCTTGAGGTGAGCCTTATCTTCACCTCATCTTTGAGTGATCGCTTTATCCACATGATTGAGATACGGCAAAGCAACCGGTTACAGGACCTTGTAGAGGCAACTATGGCATGGAGCTATAGGATTAGAGCCTGCTATTGGAGAGGTTGAGTTTGAAGGTATGCATTCGACTATGGGGGGTAAAACTACAAAGTGCAACTGTTAACCCTCACGCACATTTCTATCACCTACAACGGACGTCGTATTATTTATTTGGTAGAGTCAGGTATCGGGCTTGTTGGTCCAATAGGAAAAGGATAAGAGTGATCGCCGATGAGAGACGCACTCTAACTAGGACATTCGAGGGATTAGTTGGCTAAGCATGGGCGCCCAAGTGTGAATGGGACAAGCTCATATAAAAGTCAACTAAACCTAAAATTCACTTATTCTCTCATTTGTGTAATTAAAGAGTGCTCTTGCTCCATCTCCATCTTCTTTTTCTTCATCTCCTTCTGTGTGTGTGTATGCGTGTGTGTGTGTGTGTGTGTGTGTGTGTGTGTGTGAGAGAGAGAGAGAGAGAGAGAGAGAGAGTGTGTGCAATCGAGCATTGCGGTGGTACGACGGCGGCGAGGCGGTTGAGCGCGGCGTAGCGGCGTCTCCCTCTTCTTCGCGACGAGGAATCCTCCATGACAGCAAGCGTAGAGCGGTGAGTGACACACCATCGCCATCTTTGAGCTTACTAGTTTCGGCTTGTTGTGTGCTTGGAGCCATTTGTGGCTCGCACACAGTGTATCGGCAAGTTCCTTGCATTGACACGTGTGACAAACACGCACATTTTTGGCGCCGTTGCCGGGGAATGCCATACACTAAGCTTGAATGGCACTCTGTGCTTCTTTTGTGGTGCAATTTCAATTGTAGGAAAGGTAGTGAAGGAAGGTGTGTGTGTTGAGAAGAAGGATTTTGCGTTGCTACTGTGTATTTCTTTGTTAATGAAGTTTTGAAAGGTTACTGTGTTCTCTCTGTGATAAGGTCTTAGTATTAAGGTTGTTAGTTCTGTGTAGTGTAAAGTACAATAAGTAAAAAGTAGATCTGTGAGAGCTAATGAAATGTGTTAGTGTGTAACAGTAGGTGTATTAGTTGTAAGTAGGTAGGTAGAGTGTGTGTGTGCTCGCGCGCAGGCCGCGGTGACCTTATCCCAAAAAAAAAAAAAAAAAAAAAAAAACTAAAGGTAGGATCGAGATCGGGAATATCTCCCAGACCCAAGCCCAGACCTAAGCCAAAGCTCACGCTCAGGCTCAGGCCTCAATCGCCCTTTAAAATTACGTATTTTAGCTTCACACGTAGCTAAAAATCGACCTTTTTGAGGACCAACGGAGCTTCAGGTGACCGAACGTTGTGTTGTAAAGTACACCGCGATCCTCTGAGTGATATGCTCGTTTTGAGCTATCACACACTTTAATCAAAAAACCGATCATTTTAAAAAAAAAAAACGAGTAAAAACGGACGCCTAAAAAAGTAAGCGGTTAACCTTCAAAGTTATTCGCCGACGCTTGTAGGGTGTCAAAGGCACATGCATTTGTGTTGTGGTCGTGTGCTAGAGACGGAGCAACTAAAGAGAATTTTGACTTACGCGAGTTCTCAATATCCACCTACCTTAGGTTCCGGACCCTCGGCGGGGACCCAAGGTAGTACAAACAAAGACCCGAACATAGCGGCTAGTGACTCTTCCTCTGACTATGACATCATGGAGGGTTTCCCAATGCCTAATCCCGATAGCTCAAGCCAAGACATGCATGCCATGGGTCCACGGTCCGAGCCGAGCGCGCTTAACCACTTGAAGGAAACCTTTAGTAGAGCCACTCACTCCAAACATGGGGCTAATGATGTAAATGAGGGGGTGAGGAAGTAAATTCTCCATTCACGACCAACGTAGACTGTATGCCCTTAGAGAATGTGCATGTGAATACTTCATTCACTGCACCTCCTGACTCTTCAGAGTTATTTCCCTCCGAGGTCATATTACTCGATGGTAGAAGCCTTGCCGAAGTGCAAGAGGTTGAGCGATATATCATTGCGGCTAGGGAAAAGGAAGTCGAGAGCTTACGCAAGGTGGAGCAACGAAGAGAGTTAAAAGCGAAAGCCCCTATGTCAATATCCTTGCTAAGAGAGCAATCAAGTGCTCCTGACTTAGCAACCGCTAAAGGGCAACCTCTAAAAAGCAACATTGCATCTAGCTCAAAGGACACCCCTAGCACCTCAATCCTAGATGGAGCGTTCTTAAAGGAGAACTGGGAGTACGAAGTACAAACGAAAACTCTAACCGATCTATACACAGGTCACACCTATCACGTGGGTTGGTTAGATGTCCTACAATCCACAATGGGTGCTACTAGTGTGGAGGATCAACAACAAACAGTTTGTGAGGTCATCCATAGGGTCATTGAGTTAGAGAGACAGAACAAGGGGATCAACATGCCTTCAACGGGTCTCATGAGATTCTTGGATACAGGAAAGGCTAAACAACCGACCTTATCGCAAATGGAGACTTCCTCGGTAAGTCCGATGGATCCTCCATATGTTGTTTCTCCAGGGGTCTCAGTGCAATCTGAGCCCACAAGTGATAGCTTTACCTTTCCAAGTCTAGCTCATCTTTCCCTTGATGACACCACGGCTACCATGCCTACCCCAATGATGGTCATGCCGAGAAACACGCCATGGACCTCATTTGTTAGTAAAGCACCAATACATGGTAGCTCAATGCCTGCAACAGTACCTACAAGTGTGTACCAATCGTATACACCCATGGGTCCTCGTACTCATGTAGTTCCTACCCCTCCCATTGTTTCAACTACCTATGCTCCACAACCACAACACCTAAGCTCTTATTTCCATCGGAACATACCGGCTAGCATTAGCATGTCACATACGACATCTGCTATACCTAGGGCCACACATATGAACTTTGGGCCACCCCATGGCACAACATCCTACCCAATGTGGAATCCAAGGGCTTTCTATGTGCCAAGCCCAATGCCAATACCTACTCCACATGTAGTCTCTGGAGCGCCTTCACCCACGATGCCTGCTCACTTAGGTGACTTGGCAACATTTGCTCAAGCTATCGATCGATCTATTGCTGAGAATATGTGTAACATGCCTAATAGAGAGCCTAGAAGTAAGGCAGTACAAATAGCCAAGCTCACACAAAAATTTAGTGGAGACGGGGATCTGAGAAAGCATTCGAAGTGTTTGAACAAATATGCGATTCTCTAGGAGAACACAATGACCTGCATAAGAGCAATGCTTTAAGCCTAACCTTAAGTGGAAAGGCTCCGGTTTGGTATAGAACCCTAAGGGTGGAAGAAAAAAAGATTTACCCTACTCTTAGGAGACTGGTCTTGAAAGAATACATACAAGAGGGAGTGCTTTGGGGAGTAGCCTCTCAACTCCAGAAAGCCCAACAAGAGGAAGGAGAGTCGGTGAGAGACTTTATTAGTCGCTTGAAGCATTTGAATTCTCGTTGTAATCCAAATGAGCGCTTCAATAATAATTAATTGCTTGATAGATTCATTAGGGGATTACGACATGAGGATATCTACAATGGCTTAGTCATTAGAGGTATCACCACTTGGGAAGCAGTCACCACCAATGCGATCCAATTGGAGGATAGTTTAATGATTCAAGGAGAAAGAGTGTCTGTTGAGCCTAAATCTATTAGCTCGCAAGCATCAGGGCATCAGCCAATGACCCTAAAGCCTATTGCTAAGGAGTCAAAGATATCTGAGATGACTTTAGCAGATCTCACCAAGGCTATTCAAGAGAGTCTTAGAGATAATCATGCTCCACAAAACAATCATATGTATCCAAGAAGGGAGCAACAATGGTGCTTAGTATGCTATGGACCGCAAAGTACCAGTGAATGCCCTACTTTTAGAGTAAAATTCAATGGGAACTGCAATGCCTGTGGGAGGTATGGTCATCAAGCTAAGGATTGCATAGTATTTAAGCGCGCGATGGCCAATAGACCAACCTTAGCATGGACAAACACACCTCGAGTGCCTGCATTGATGCTGGCCCCACCTCTTGAACAAAAAGCAAAACACATGGTCCCTAGGGCCCAAAATGTTGTTCAAACAACACCTTTACCACTCCAGTGCTAGGACCGCAACCACCACATCCAAGAATCACTTCTGTGAATCAAGTAGGTTGTGAGTCATCTATTGCTTGTTTAGAAGGCTGTGAGGAAGATATGGACCCTAATATTGCCTATCGGATAGATGTGCTTGAAGAAAGTCCACAATACTACATGGAGGACTATTGGGGACAAGTCAAACATGTCTATCAAGTAGTTGCTCTTGCTGCAAGAGGCCAAAATATCAATTACACTGCTAAGAGACCACCTCTTCAATGCTATGAGTGTGGAAGTCCACATTGTGTAGCCGAGTGTCCTATTAGGCTACAAAAGAACTCCACACTAATGCAAACTAATCGAGCGAGCACGTCTACAATGCCGATACTCATGTGTAATCGATGTGGCATAGATCATTTGATTGTCCAATGTCCAAATAATCCAAATGCACCGAAGATCGCGCCATTAAACTTGATTGGAGTTATCGAGGAGCGATCACAAAGTACACCTGTGGTACCAGTAAACGTACTCACACGATCAATGCTCCAAAAATAAAATTAAATTCTTGAGGAAAGAGACACAACATCAATTTCCCAATCTCAGAAAAAGAAGAAAACAGGAAGGAAGAGATCGCAAAAAGCAGCGAAGTCAGACCCCAGTTCAAAGACCAACATAGGGACTGGTGACGACCCCGTATATATGAACGACGCTGAAGAGGATTCGGATTCAGGTGAAACCATGGAGACCAAAACGACCACTAAGATAGAAACCAACAAGGAAGATCTTCATGAGCCACAATGGCCAGGATCCAAGAAGAAGATAAGAACTTATGGTAGAAGATACCCAAAGGGATCTAGAACCAACACCTAGGCAGATCCAGATTACAGACATGGTGTTCCCTATGCAACAACAACCTCACCAAGTCCATAGACCCTTAGCCATACCTAGTGTCATCCAAGAAGAAAGTGACTTAAAGTCATGGGAAAGTGGACGTACTCACTTCTTGATGGAAAGAATGTTTACAGAGGGACTACTTGATCCTATCGAAGAAATGGAGATCCCATCTTCCCCATGTCAAGGGAGCGAAGCCCAAAAGGTGCCATTAAAAATTGCCAAATTGATGGGTTTCATGTCTTCAGAAGTTAGAACCACCATCATGTCCAAACTATATAAAGACCCTGAGCTAGTCTCAACTCTCCAAGCCGTCCTCAATGGAGAACTAAAGTTTGGGCTACCACAATTTGCACAGATGGATGGAGCTGGGGAGATGCCAATAGAGGAGGAACACTTAGATCCACAACCCAACCTAGATGAGAACCTTGTTATAGAAATACATGTTAACAAGTTGGGACAATACTTTGAGGGTGATGAATCCAATGCGACCATACCAATCACTACTAAGGGATTAATTGTGAAGGGAATCCTTGATGGTGGCACTGGGGTTAGCATTGTGACTAAAAATTGCTGGGACACTATGGAAAAACCTCACCTTGCGACCACAACCATAGTAGTGAAGATGGCCAATGGGTCTATTGTTAAACCTATTGGGATGCTAGAAGATCTCAAGATCAAGGTCTTTGGACATAAAATAAGGATTACCTTCATTTTTATGGATTTCTCCAAACACACTATGGCATCGGAGATAATCTTAGGACATCCTTTCATGAGGGAAGCAAAAGTGGTGCATGACTCGTCTAAAAACCATGTCTACTTGCAGTTCCAAGATTCTGTCATTCGAGTGGATTTTGTGACTGGTCGAGCACATCCTCTAGGAAACAGGTTTATAATTGATCATAGATCTGACACCACAGTTCACTCGGCCCCATTGCAGTAGTGATGTTGGAAAAAATTCTCCTTATATGGATGTACTACCTGGGATGACAAAGTCGGACAATGTGGATTGGGTCCACCTAACAGCAACCATAGACACTTGGGGAAATAGGGGGACGACCTGGGTAACACCTGAGGGGGATGAAATGCCACCACTCGTACCTTTAAACATGCTAGAAGCAATGCATATAGCTTCTGATAACCTACAAGATGAAGGTTTGACTGGCATTGGAACCAGTAGCGCCTCACAAGACTATAGCCCACATGATTTGGGGTCAGAATCATTAATTGAAATTGACTCTGAGGACGAAGAATCTGAGTTAAATCTTAGTGCAAATGTGGGGACAAACCATTCAGGGTCGAGTGGTAACCTAGATGACAATGTATCCAAGGGAGCAGAAGACACAAGTAGTGATTCATCTAGTGACTCTTCACTAGAGATCGGCCGTAATCAAGAATTAAACAAGAAGAGTAAGAGATATAAGAGGCGACGATATCGAGCAAATGTGCGTGCTAGAATAAATGAAAAGAAATCTACCGGAGAATGGCTTAACTATATAGGGGCATGTGATGCTCATCGGAAGTTGGTAGATAACTGGGGTGAATACCTTCAAAGCGTTATGTGGTGTAGTCCACAACCCATTGGCATCGCACAATTAGAGGCTACAGAGAAGCCAAAGTTGAGCCGTACCATAAGGAGACGACAAAATTGAGAGTTAGCTCAACAACAAAAGGAATCGGAAGTGAAATCACAGTCCACAGAACAGCAGGACCCCACAAACTTACACCCTGCACCTGAACATTTCAAATCCTATATCACAAAGAAACGTAAGGTTGTGTATGCAAAGGCTCAAAGAAAACCTATTGATGGGAGCAATGGAGTCTATGACGGTCCAACGATAGTTAAGGAAATAGAGTTAGCAGACCCAGGAGAAGAGTCCAAACCTGTTTTCATTGCCCAAGACCCAAGATCTGACAGAGACTGAGGAGTGTGTACTTAAAGAACTTCTCAAGGAATTCAGGAATATATTTGCATGGACATATCATGATATGAAAGGTGTTCCACCTTCCGTGGTGCAACACACAATCCCCATGAATAGCATGTCTAAAGCAGTTCAGCAACGACCCTACCCAATGAATCCTAAATATGCAAAAATCATTCAAGAAGAGATTGAAAAGCTTGTGGAATGCGGATTCATATACCCTATTCAGCACTCAAAATGGGTGTCTCCAATAGTGATTGTGCCAAAAAAGAATGGGAAACTCAGAGTGTGCGTGGATCTCAAGAAGGTCAATGCCGCCACTAGGAGGGACCATTACCCCTTGCCATATTCAGAACATGTGCTTGAAAGAGCTGCAGGGAAGGAATCTTATAGCTTTTTAGATGGGTACTCTGGATACAATCAAATCACAATTGCGCTGGAGGAACAAGCTTAAACATCCTTTATAACCGAATTTGGAGTGTTCGCATTTCATGTTATGGCTTTTGGCTTAACCAATGCCCCTGCTACCTTTCAAAGATTAATAAACACTGCTTTTAGAGAATATTTGAGGGAGTTTTGAGAAGCTTTCTTAGATGAACTTTGTGTTTATTCCTCTTGGAAAGAACATCTATCATGCTTATGAAAAGTGTTTGAGAAGTGTAGATTGTATCGCATCTCCTTAAACCCTTTTAAATGCCAATTTTGGGTTAAACATGGAGTCATTTTAGGGCATATAGTGTTCAAAAATGGGATTTCCATAGATGAGAGAAAAAATAAAGCCATTACTGAATTGCCACCACGTACAAACTATAAAGGAGTTCAAAGGTTCATGAGCCATGTTGGTTATTACCGACGGTTTATTCTAAACTTTGCCGAGATAGCTCGTTCTTTGTACAAGCTTCTTATTGAGTTCCTATGGACTGCGGAGTGTGACCATGCTTATGAGTCATTGAAAAAGACCTTAACTAGCGCTCCTATTCTACGAGTGTCCGATTGGAATGTAATTTTTCATGTGCATATTGATGCATCAAACTTTGCTATTGGGTGTGTTCTAGCTCAACCAGGAGAACATAAATTGGACTACCCCATTAGCTTTGCAAGTCGTCAATTGAATGATGCCGAGAGAAACTACACCACTACAGAGCGAGAAGGTTTAGGTATGATTTATGCAGTGAAGAAATTTCGCTACTACCTTCTGGCCAACAAGTTTGTGTTCTATGCTGATCATCAAGCCTTGTTGTATCTAGTAAATAAACCTTGTTCCATGGAAAGAATTACACGATGGTTGTTAATTCTCCTTGAGTTTGATTTTACCGTTGTGGTGAGACTTGGCAAAAGACATGTCATGGCGGATCATTTGTCTCGCATACCCAATGGTGAAGCCCCTACTAGAGTCGATGATGAGTTGCCCGATACTTATCTATTCCTAGTCGAAACCATATCTGAATGGAGTGAGAAGATTGTGAACTTTCTAGTTAATGGTTTAAAGAGCTTCGTAAAGACATAGCTCGAAAACTGTTAAAAGAATGTGAACCTTACTCTCTCATTGCAGGAACTCTCTACATGCTAGGGAAGGATGATATTCTTAGACGTTGTGCCCGTGAGGATGAGTATTTTTACATACTGCAAGAAGCCCACATGGGTATAGCCAGAGGACATTTCTCAGGGGAACTAACAGCTAGAAAGGTGTTGCAATCAGGCTGTTGGTGGCCTACCTTGTTCAAGGATGCATTACTTTTTTGCAAAAGGATGTGATGAATGCCAACATTACAAGATCACACGATGAACGGATTGGATGCCCTTACATCCTGTTAAAGTGACTCAACGATTTGAAATATGGGGTTTGGACTTTGTAGGCCCAATTAGTCTGGCAGCTCGTAGCACTCAATCTCGATATATTATCGTTGCCATTGACTATGTGACAAAGTGGGCGGAAGCCAGGGTGACACGTAAGGCCGATGCGAAATCAACTGCCAAGTTTCTCTTTGAGAACATTATTACAAGATTTAGTTGTCGCTTTGAGATTGTGAGTGACAATGGTACTCATTTTATAAATGGAGTAATACAAGAACTCACTACCAACTTTATGATAGCTCACCATAAGTCTACACCTTATTATCCACAAGCAAATGGCCAAGGTGAGAGCACCAACAAGACCTTAATCTCTATCTTGACCAAAACGGTGGAAGCTCATCGCACAGATTGGGATTTAAAGCTTACATCAGCTTTATGGGCTTATCGTACTGCGTACAAATTTCCCATTAACTGCACACCATTCAAGATGGTGTATGGCCAAGAAGCGGTTATGCCATGGGAGTTTGTTGTTCCTAGTCTTCAAGTAGCTTCTCAAGAAGGTTGGGATGGTAACCGCTTAGTTGAGTGATTATATATCCTTGAAAGGCTAGATGAAGAGAGGCAATTAGCTTTGCAAAATGCACTTGTGGAGAAAGATATGAGGAAGAAATGGTTTGAACCATCATCTAAAGAACAAAGATATCAACGTTGGTGATAAAGTCCTTATGTATGGAGTGTGTAACGAAAAGACAAAGTTGAAATATATAAAAAAAGGACCATATAGAATATGTGAGATCACCCCACAAGGAACCATTCATGTGGAGACTCTTGATGGAGTTGAAACCATTGGATTCCTCAATGGGAGCAAATTTAAAAGATACTATGATCCTTTAAGCCAAGGGAAGCTACATGCCATCCATACAAAAAAGGCAGCCAAGGCACAAATAGAATTGAAGAAGATACAAGCTCAAGCTGAGGCTAAGGAGCGACAACAACGCATAAGAAGAAAATGAGAGGCTAACCTTGGAGTCACACATGCATTCCACGTTGAAACCGACGAGGATTGGTTGGACTCTGACACACCTCTACGATACCCTATTGAGCTAAACAGCACCTATGGAAAAGTGTTATATAACGCCTTATTGGACACGAGTGCTAAATATAATCTGCTATCATATGGGGTGTGGTGTCAGTTAGGGAATCCACCTCTATCTGAGACTATTATCCAAGTCAAGGGTGTCAACAAGAAAAAACTTCGGTTTTTGGAATGTGGCACACTTCTGCCAGTTATGACAATGGGGTTGTAGCTCAAGACTTTTTGGTCATGCCTATTGGAACTATGGAGGGTGATGTAAACCTAGGACTCACGTGGATGGTAGCGACCAAATGCACTATTGATTGGGGGACACGGGGGTGTCACAACACAGAAACCAACTCTTTGCCCTACCACTCAAGCCATAGTCCCTGAGATATTGCCTCTTAAGGAAATAATACCCAAAACATTGCATGGCCAAGAGGTTGAACCATATGCCCCCATAGCCCAACTCTCTAGAGCTTCAACTGATGTAATTGAAATAAAGCTTGAGACACACAAGACCCATCCCAATATAACAAAGAAAACATACAAGTGGGTCCCTAAAGCTTCTTTAGTGACCATAGCCAGTGCTAAAAGGCAGGAGCCTGGTAAAAGACGTCCCACTCGCCCCAAAAAATGTAAGAAAACGTGGCATTGGATTCCTAAACAACTATTGGAAGCACAAAGCTACTATCAAGGAAATGATCAAATCTGGGTGCCAAAACGTAGATTATATTCTTACTTGTCACCGGACCCATGTGCGCCCAATCCTGTAGCTCCAAAACAAATTGAAGATCGCGGAAAGGAAAAAATCACGGAATGCTACACACCTGCTCCAGAGCTAGTTTGGGTACCAAACAGAAAGAACGATTTGTTCCACCTAGCTCAGGAACAACGAAATCAAATGAAGCTTGTTGCTCTTCATGTAGTTCCTATACAGAAATAGAAGCTTCAACACAACCTCCACCTACCATTGTACATATCCATACAAGCAAGAAAGAGTTTGCACCTCCCGTTGTAAGTTCAGCACCTATAACAATGTTTCAAATAAAATCATGGGAGACTACCTTACCACCCTTGCAACTAGATGAAACGCATAGGACGGTCGAAAACTATTGGTTAAAGCCTTCATCCATAACAACTTGGAACAATTGGTTTCAAAAGGTGACGACATCACTCCAAAAGGTATGATCTACCCAAGGAAGGGGGGAGTGTTTGATGACATCCATCATTCACTTGCTTCCCTCTCAACCTTCCTCCCTGACCTCTTAATCTCCAATCTTAGGGAATGTATATATAAAGCCTTATACTCACAAAAACAAGATAAAAAGTAAAAGAGCAAGAGCCATAACACAAAATCATAAAAACACATTATGCACAAGAACACGACCCTTGTAATATTTGCACTCTAATCATCATCTATTTGCATGTACAGATATGGCTAGTACGCTAGAGTCATCCACTCTTGCCTTGGGTGAGAGGTACCCTCGTTACTTTTCACAAATGTTTCACATGGTCTTTCCGGTGCTTGCATGTGAATGGGATTTGGTAGGTACACTAATATGTGAGAGGAATTTCGAGGAGTTAGAATGGATAATACGTCTCTTGACCACAACTGATCCATACTTAGTAGAGAGTGTATCTCCCATTGCAGAAGCCTATCCTTTTGACCAAGATGACTATAGGCGTCTCGTGACCTTCTTAGTAAACATTGCTGCCTCTGATGATGAAGAAGATTTATATGATTATACGAATGGCACATATGGTCTCACGGATGATGACTTTGTTTTTCTTTACGACGAGGATAGGGGTTTAGCCTTAAGGTTTCCCCCCAATCTGTACAATATCCTATTCCCTTGACTCTCTAGGGGGAGTGCAAATAATTAGGTTAAGGTTCCTTATGTTTTCTAATTGTGTTCAATAAGTGTTGGTACCTTTTCCCACTGATGTGCATCCTACAGTATTATTTGTGTTTCCTAGTGTGTACAAGAACGTGTTGCTATTGTTAGGATTTGGACCTTCATGGAATCTTTCTCTCATTCACACTTCAAATCAAGCGCGACCATCAACACAAACAGGTGTTTCTTGTCCATTAGCATTGCCCCTTATCTTCTTGCATCCATGTGTGTCTGCTTTAATTGTGATTGGTAGCATAATATCGAGCACATTTGCTTAGTATCAAACATTAAATTCAATGTAATTTTTTGTCATAATCACTTGGCTAGGTTTAAAAATCAAGTAGCCCGACTAAGCTAGTTTGACCAAGCTAGGCGTTAGAGATCTTCTCTTAATACCATGGGGGATGCCTTCCTAATTATCAATGGTTACTTAGGTTCTTAATCCGATTTAGACAGCATTGTGTGAAATGTACTAGGGCATTCTAGTGGGCTTAGTCCCTATTGACCTTTAGCTTAAGTATTATAAAGAGAGTTTACTAGTGTGATGAGCTTGGGAAGGGTAACAGTGCTATATGAACCCCAAAGTTACAAAATTAAAATGTTGAAAATGAACAAACAAAAAAAATCAAAGTGCGACAATGTAAAATTTCAAGTTGGAAGAGAAATCTAAGCTTGATTTGGTACTTCACTCACATGTAGCCTATGGTACTAGAGCCCTAGAGGTTCCCAGTGTGGGCGCTTTTCCTTGAAAAGCAAAAAACCCAAAGCATACAAAATAAGCACACACATCAAAATTGAATCACTGTGAAAAGACTTTGGGGGCCAAAGAAAAGGTAATCAGTCAAGCGATGATTTCATGAGAAATTCCTTTTATCGTAGCTTAACTACAAGGTCTTCTAGGTACAGCCTCTAGTCAGCCCTCGAACATGAAATACTTGGCTCTCGCGATTAAACAACTTAATTGACCATAGAAAATTAAGAAGCTTACCCATGGTATTAATAGTCGATCTTTAGTGCCTTTTGATCGTTAAATTAGCGACCCCAGACTTGTTTAATTTTTTACCTTTACAACTGTTTATGCGTTTGATTATATTGCAATTTAATGTTTATTGCTGACAAATGGTTTAAAATTCTGTTACCAATCAAATTGTATGCCTACAACTGCGTATGCTTTTTAATTTTTATAAGAATGCAATTACTGTGCCAATGTTGTTTGATTTTGCAGTGATTGAAGAAGGCTAAGGACATTCATCTCAAATGCTTTTCCACCTTGACGAACGAGCTTCAACTCAATAGCTTCCGAGGACGGAATC
Organism: Adiantum capillus-veneris; assembly: GCF_014529385.1. Classification (NCBI taxonomy): domain Eukaryota; kingdom Viridiplantae; phylum Streptophyta; class Polypodiopsida; order Polypodiales; family Pteridaceae; genus Adiantum; species Adiantum capillus-veneris. The sequence goes on along the minus strand of NC_140937.1, from coordinate 30,917,854 downwards.
TACATCAGGAAGGGGGGCATGTTAACCCTCACGCACATTCCTATCACCTACAACGGACGTCGTATTATTTATTTGGTAGAGTCAGGTATTGGGCTTGTTGGTCCAATAGGAAAAGGGTAAGAGTGATCGCCGATGAGAGGTGCACTCTAACTGGAACATTCAAGGGATTAGTTGGCTAAGCATGGGCGCCCAAGTGTGAATGGAGCGAGCTCATATAAAAGTCAACTAAACCCAAAATTCACTCATTCTCTCATTTGTGCAATTGAAGAGTGCTCTTGCTCCATCTCCATCTTCTTCTTCTTCATCTCCTTGTGTGTGTGTGTGTGTGTGTGAGAGAGAGAGAGAGAGAGAACGAGTGTGTGCGATCGAGCATTGCGGCGGCACGACGACGGTGAGGCGGTTGAGCGCGGCATAGTGGCGTCTCCTTCTTCTTCGCGACGAGGAATCCTCCACGACAGCAAGAGTAGAGCGGTGAGTGACACACCATCGCCATCTTTGAGCTTACTAGTTTAGGCTTGTTGTGTGCTTGGAGCCATTTGTGGCTCGCACACAGTGTATCGGCAAGTTCCTTGCATTAACACGTGCGACAGACGCGCACAGCAAAATGTGCTTATATAGCAATGGGGATAGGGCGAGGATAACCTTTGTTTACACGTAAGCATATCACCTGCATGTGGCCAGTAGAGTGGAGGACGTTGCGAGGATCAGTGGCTAGAAATATTATGAATTTCATAGAGATTAACCCTTGCCTTTGCTAGAGAAGAATGGCCCCACCCCGCCTTGCCCTGTGCCTCAATAATAAGAGCTGGTAGCTATACACCTTTAAATTTCTTTGGACTATAGCCTTTCAAGATGCAACTTGCGACACTTGGCAAGACACATTTTGCTATTATACAACAGTGTAGAAGTACATATAACATCATGTGCCTTTGAGATGCAAGTAGAACGTGTCTCTCTCTCTCTCTCTCTCTCTCTCTCTCTCTCTCTCTCTCTCTCTCTCTCTCTATCTGTGTGTGTGTGTGTGTGTGTGTGAACGAATTTTCTATGCGTCTCTCTCTCTCTCTCTCTCTCTCTCTCTCTCTCTCACACACACACACACACACACAAACTACCTCGAGCAGTGTTTGGGAAAAATCTTTCTTCCAAACATACAAAATTCCTTTCCTTGAATTTTCCAAGAGGTTAATTTTTCTCCTTTCCCCCTTGCCCTCAACCGGCATAATTAAGATTGAAAACGGCACGATATTAAGCTAAGACAAAATTTAGGAAATTAGGTTTATTTTTCTCCTTTTTCCCTTGCCCTCAACCAACATTTTTGAAATTGAAATTGGTACGATATTAAGCTGCGACAAATTTTAGGAAATTAGGTTTATTTTTCTCCTTTTCCCCTTGCCCTCAACCGGCATTTTTGAAAATGAAAATGGCACGATATTTTCCAAGATGAAATTTTAGGAAATTAGGTTAATTTTTCTCCTCTCTCTCTCTCTCTCTCTCTCTCTCTCTCTCTCTCTCTCTCTCTCTCAGGCTCAGGCAGTGGGAGGCATGAATGCCACTCGCGAGGTGGAGCGCGCCTACAGTATTTGATTCAATGCCCGGATTCAGCCCAGGCCCGTCCCTTCATGCAATCTCTCTCTCAAACTCTCAAGTCTCTCTCTTCGTGCTTCGTGCAGTCCTCTCTCTCGAACTCTCTCTCTTCATGCAGTGTCTCTGTCCGTTGTCGGGCACCACGGCACACCAACAGGAATGAACTCCTGCTACACGTGTCCGGGGGGAGGGCCGAAATCCCTTCCCCCATTATTCTTAGTATAGACTAAGGTGATTACCTTAACAGATTGCTTAAACTCCTTAAAGAATGCTATCCTATGCTATCCTAGAACTCTTCATAGATTTTCCTCTTAGAAGAGAAGAAGGCATGGCGCCGTGCCCTCTGCGTACCTTGTTCTCTTATGGGCTGCCATTTGAGGAGATTTTAGAAGGCAGTGCAAGGTGCAAGGGATTTAATAGCAATTCGAAGGGTTTGGCAACTAGCATGCGCATGCGAATCAGCGCTTGCGCACGTGAATAAACAGCACATCTGCGAACAAATCTACCGAACATCCTAAATTTTGTGGACATGCCCAATGTGTTAGGCGATAATAGCTCAGTGTGTTGTGTGTGGCAAGCAAAAAGAATTAAAATTGCAAGTCAATGTGGTGTGTCGATATGAGCTGGGCCTCCTCTTTATTTGCCACGCCAGAATATTGAGGGAATTAAGCGTGGGATGCACCTAACTATTGCGGATGAGATCAGGTTGTCAAATGTGCTTGTTGTAAATGCAAAAAAATTGGTAAATTTGAGGCAAGCAAAATGTAGATTCGGGTTCTCGTCCCCCCCCCCCCCCCCCGAGACTTGAATTCATGACACCTCGCTTGGCAACCCGATGCCCTAACCACTCATCCGTGCTTGCTTCTTGAAAATAATGCAAGTTCGCATGGTTTTGCAAATGCAATCAAAATGTAAATCCGAGAAATTTGGTAAATTCGAATGCTCGATTAGCATTTTTAAATCCGGGTCTCCAGATCCACGGCCCCGAATTTGCCCACACCCATCGAAGAATTGAGATGGTAAAAGGGTCGTCTTTAAGCATCTAACAATCACTAGTGGTTTAGGTGTCCCCTTAATCCCTATTGCTTAGTCAGTTGACCTTACAAGGCCCATTTGGGGTCCAAATGTTTTCTAATGGTTAGCATATATACTGACCATAGCATTACAAAAAACACAATATATTTCTCCAGCACCCCTTAACTAGAAACGTCATCATGTTTTTTGTCACCCATGTGAAGGCCTTGCGTAAGGCCACATGCCTAGCTCCCTGCAAAAGTTGCACTTCCACAGCTTCCTCACAAATTTGCGTGACCGCTATCTTTGTGAGCCTACCACACTTTCATAATAATGAAGGCCCAATGAATGGAAGAGTAGTCAGAGTACACCAATGCATAGACGTCATCAATATTTCTTCTCTCCTTGTAATACATGGTGTGAAGGCTTAGCCCATCGTTAAGAGAACAGTAGGCAGCTTGGCTCGCTTTTACAACATGCAAGTGGAGATAGTTTTTGAGAGAGACAACTAGATAGAGTAACAGGGAGAGACGTACCCCTTCTTACTTCATTGTTAGTGGATGGTTGTCAATCTTGGTGTTGTTGTATACGCTTGTAAGAAGTTTTGGAAAAATTCTCATGATAATCCCCACATTGTGACTTACCTCAGACATTGTTACTGGTTTCTTGAATGGTGACATATTTGAGGAAGTTTATGTAACGCAGCCTCGCGGTTTTGTCATAAAAGGACAAGAGGACAATGTCACGTGACACATCCCAACCCTATGTGTCCGTGGACAAGCTACACCACAGCAGGGTTCAGTCAGTTCGATCAAGTTAGATTAGCAATGATCTGGCACTTTTGTGAGTCTATTCGTAGACCGTGCATGCCCAGTCACTTAGCATAGATGCATATCCTCCGGTTGCACACAACATGATCATCGGAATTCCCGTCAGAATCCATTCGCATCAATTAGGGGAATTTTCCAATGCATTTAGCCTATTTTCCTATTTATTGGGATTTTCACTTGTTATTTTTAAGTGACTTTCCAACAAAAGTAGGTAGGGCAATTTTGCTAAGTTTCTATATGAGCAAACCCAAGTTAGCACTAAATGGCAGAAGAGGCAGCAGGAGCTTCCCGCTCAACAGGCAACTTCTCAGCAGTACCCCCCTTATGACCCCGCGCCATCCTCCCACTCCCCTTAGCGTTTTCAATCCACAGCAGAACCTCAGCTTCATTAGCGTTTTCATCCTTGGAATACCTGCAGATCCCAGCCTTTCCAGCCTTGGAATACTTGCAGATCCCAGCGTTTTCAGCAAACCCTAAAAACACAGCAAACCCTAAAAAACCCAACGTTTTTGGGATCAAAAATTCGAGCGTTTTTGGATCAGAAATTCAGCAGTCGAAACGCAGGTTTTCAGCCTTAGCAAAGGTAGCAGATCAGCCCCAGAATGGTTGCAGATGCTCCCCCATTTTCAGCCATCAAAACGCAGCCAAAACAGTCATTTTCAGCCACCAAGAAGACCATGAAAATCACCAGATAAAAGATCCCAGATTTCAGCCATCAAGTCATCGTCGTCATCACCATCGTCGTCATCGGCATAGTCCCATTGCATCAGTCCATTGCATTCGCATTGTACACCTTTGTGCAATCAAAGTAGACCACTCTCGCCGACGAGAGTGGGGCATTCGGAGGAGGGTTTTACAACCTCTCGGTGTCGTATCTCTGCTCTCTCCTTCTCTCAGTCTCATTCATTTGCACGCACATTATCCACTCACTTTGTTCGTGATCATAGCACTCTCCACAAGACGGAAAGCTCTCTCTTTCCCTAAGAACTAAAAGGAACCTTGAGTAGTAAAGATCGAGAAAATACAACATTCATTCCGCTGCACCTAACATTGGTATCAGAGCTTTGGAAGTGTTCTGCATTACTCAAGGAAAGAACCACAAGAACCACAAGAATTTTTTGCTTGTTGCGATCGCACGAACCCAAGTTTACTTGGGCGTGGCGATTCCTAATCGTGTTTTGTTGAAGAGTGACAGGAATCCCAAGAAAGAAGGGCTTGTCCAGCCTCCCCTTGTGTCTCTTTTCACTCATTGAGAGCTGACCGTGCACTTAGCGGCCGGCCAATCGACGTGAGGTGGGAAAAAGCAACCTTGATGTGAGCGCAAGGCCGCCAAGGGGTGCGCCCGCAGAAAAGAGTAGAACTCGAGTGAAGAGAAGATCCTTCTCCAACGCGGTTTGCAAGCGAAAGAAAACCTCAAGAACCCCAAGAACCCAAGACCCTCAAGACTCAAGAACCTCAAGAACCCAAGATTCTCATGAATCAAGGATCTCAAGACCCTCAAGAACCCAAGTTCCTCGCAAGCTTAAGATCATAGTGCATGGTCGTCACCCGAAGCGGCATGGATACTTTGCATTCAGGTGATGAGCATGAGAGAGGCAACGAAGGATTCTCCCCACCAGGAGGTTTTCCCAACCCTCCCCCTTCGCCATCTACGCCAGACCCTATGGAGGCAATGATGAAGCAAATGATGGCCATGATGGATCGACAAGACGACAAGCGCCTTGCTTTGGAACGCGAGCGCGACGCAAGAAAAGCAAGAAAAGAAAGAAAAGAACTAAGGAAGGAAGAAGCCGCAGCAAGAAACGTAGCATTGGAGGCCGATCGTGCTGCGCATAGATTGGCTATGGAGCCGAGCGTGAAGCTCAAAGGGAGCTTCGCAATCAAGAATTTATTGCCCAAGTCCTAGCCTCGAAGACCGAACCACGCAAAGATCGTGTAAGTTCGTCAAGTGGCGCAAGCCACGACACGGATTCCAACCATCCAGTTACAGAAAAGTTGATTTTCAGTAAGTATGACGGTAAGATGGATGCTACAGTGATTCATTCTTGGTTGCATCAATTTAATGCTTATTTTGCGACAACTAAGAAGACAAGCAATAGCAAAGTTTTGACGGCAGCTATGTACCTTGCTGGTGATTCCATTAATTGGTACCACGCATGGCAAGAGGCACAGCTAGCCGCGCACCTAGAAGCAGCCGACGATTTCATGCCCCTCTCTTTTAGTTGGGCTGATTTCCAAGACAAGCTCAAGGCGCGGTTTATGCCACCTCAGTACCTCGCACGGTTGAAAGACGATTGGTGCGCTCTCAAGCAAAATGGTATGCCGGTTATGTCTTTTTCTAATCGTATTTTGCAGCTAGGTACCCAATTACGCATGTCGGATGATGAACGCAAAGAGGCTTTTCTCTTTGGATTGGACGAGTATATCAAGTACGATGTCGAGGTATTCGATCCAATCGATCTCAACAAGGCAGTAGCGATTGCTCTTGCACAGGAGATAAAGCACAACAAGGGAAAGCCTAAGGAGAACAAGACTTCCACAAATACCTCGCAGACTCCTTAGAACGGTAAGAACGGTAAGAATGATAACTCTTCTAACCACTCTACCAACAGTATCTCATCAAAGAATTCTTCCAATGAATCTAAGGGTAAGGCTAACACAATTGCTAAACCTAAGCTTACTCCAGATGAAAAGGTAGCACAAGGAATTGTAGGAGGTTACATCACTTCGGAAGAACAAAGCACGTATTCTAAGGAAGGTCGTTGTTTTCATTGTCACATTAAGGGTCACATAAAAAGAACATGTCCTAAGCTTGAATCGAATGAATCTAAAGAACCCACAACACCCACTACATCTGTCAATGCAATGTATGATAACACGATTGTGCCCACAGTTTCTCAGGACCCTCCTATTGATGATTCTCTCATCAAATGTTATGGTCGTACGTCAGGGCACCGTTTTGTCATATTGTTTGACCCAGGTAGTATGCATGATGTGATCAACCCCTCTCTTGTTGAGAGAGCCCGCCTCGAAGTTAGTCCGAGATCTCCTATCGAGGTCTCTGACTTTCGTCCTGGTATGGACGCTCTCATCACGAAGGAGTGCCTTGATGTGTTATTTGCAATTCAACAGACTGCCTTCACTAGAAGATTTGTTGTTTCTCCTCTCTCAGGATGTGATATGATTTTAAGCATGAAATGGTTTCGTGAAATAAACCCTCTCGTTGATTGGGAGACTAGCACTTTAACTCTCAATGCCAAAAGTGATTCTCCTACTGTCTTTCATGGAGTGGATACTTCTCCTTCTTCATCTCTCATTGCTAATATGCAGGACAAGATTGAACGGATTCGGGATAAGGATATTCTCTCAGTCTCTTCTTCTCCAAAGCAGGATACACAGGATTTGCATGATTGTTTGAAGCATGATGATGATTTGAATGATATTGCTAAGCATGATGATTTGAATGACAATGATTTGCATGATGATTTGGATGCCAATGATTTGTATAATGATTTGGATGACAATGACAAGCATGATGATTTGCATGATCAAGATGTGATTTCTCACAAGCATGATGAGTTGCATGAAGATGATGTGATTGTTCACAAGGATGATGTGTTAGTGGATGCTTTTCCTAGCGAAGCTAACCTCGTTGTAGAGTCGATCAATCACGCAGAACGGATCTTGGCTTTCGAGTTGAGGTCCAAAGAACCCCCACAAGAAGATTTGATAGAGCCCGACGAAGCGATCTTGGCTCTCGAGCCTTGGTCCAAAGAACCATCACAGGAAGTATTATGTGTTCGTATGATTGATACGCACGCATTGTTCGAGTGTTTCATTCGTGACGGTTTCCTGTATTTTAGTCAGCATCGTTATGTGATCCCTTTTCCTAGGCATGACATATTGTATGTTGAGCACGTTTCTCTCATGGATGAGCACGAATGTATGCGGATTGTTCATGAAAAGTTGAAAAATCTGTATGTCAAGAAGTCACATTCCATGTTTCTTCCTTGGCATGACACAGTTTCACATGATAGTATGAGCACCAAGCATGGGCATTTCCATTGGGATTTGCCACAATTGATTGATTTCGATCAAACAGAAAAGATTCGACCTCATTGTTTGCATGTGTTTGATGAACGGGTTGTCACTCCGTCTATATGTTCATCTACATTGCATACACAGTCTTTAGAGAAGACACAATTGTTTTCCTTCACTTTACATGAAATGGGTATGTTCATGGTTTTGTGTTGGAGATGGTTTCAGGAATTTTCAGCCATGCAGATTCTTGAAGACGAAAGAAGCACGACTGTAGACGAAGTTGAAGCAAGAAAGGAAATTCTGAAGACTTTGAGTCGCTTTCGGCGCGGCCCAAAGAAGCAAGCGTTGCAGACCTTTATGAAGTTCACGTACCACACGACCCACACATCAGAGTTGGCCGGCGAAGAGTCCCTTCCAGGATTCCGGATGCTGTTGGCGATCTCCCTCGACGCCATACAGTTCGGCACCAGTACCTCACTTTGAAAAGGATGGGATGTCACGTGACACATCCCAACCCTATGTGTCCGTGGACAAGCTACACCACAGCAGGGTTCAGTCAATTCGATCAAGTTAGATTAGCAGTGATTTGGCACTTTTGTGAGTCTATTCGTAGACCGTGCATGCCCAGTCACTTAGCATAGATGCATATCCTCTGGTTGCACACAACATGATCATCGGAATTCCCGTCAGAATCCATTCGCATCAATTAGGGAAATTTTCCAATGCATTTAGCCTATTTTCCTATTTATAGGGATTTTCACTTGTTATTTTTAAGTGACTTTCCAACAAAAGTAGGTAGGGCAATTTTGCTAAGTTTCTATATAAGCAAACCCAAGTTAGCACTAAATGGCAGAAGAGGCAGCAGGAGCTTCCCGCTCAACAGGCAACTTCTCAGCAGTACCCCCCTTATGACCCCGCGCCATCCTCCCACTCCCCTTAGCGTTTTCAATCCACAGCAGAACCTCAGCTTCATTAGCGTTTTCATCCTTGGAATACCTGCAGATCCCAGCCTTTCCAGCCTTGGAATACTTGCAGATCCCAGCGTTTTCAGCAAACCCTAAAAACACAGCAAACCCTAAAAAACCCAACGTTTTTGGGATCAAAAATTCGAGCGTTTTTGGATCAGAAATTCAGCAGTCGAAACGCAGGTTTTCAGCCTTAGCAAAGGTAGCAGATCAGCCCCAGAATGGTTGCAGATGCTCCCCCATTTTCAGCCATCAAAACGCAGCCAAAACAGTCATTTTCAGCCACCAAGAAGACCATGAAAATCACCAGATAAAAGATCCCAGATTTCAGCCATCAAGTCATCGTCGTCATCACCATCGTCGTCATCGGCATAGTCCCATTGCATCAGTCCATTGCATTCGCATTGTACACCTTTGTGCAATCAAAGTAGACCACTCTCGCCGACGAGAGTGGGGCATTCGGAGGAGGGTTTTACAACCTCTCGGTGTCGTATCTCTGCTCTCTCCTTCTCTCAGTCTCATTCATTTGCACGCACATTATCCACTCACTTTGTTCGTGATCATAGCACTCTCCACAAGACAGAAAGCGCTCTCTTTCCCTAAGAACTAAAAGGAACCTTGAGTAGTAAAGATCGAGAAAATACAACATTCATTCCGCTGCACCTAACATTGGTATCAGAGCTTTGGAAGTGTTCTGCATTACTCAAGGAAAGAACCACAAGAACCACAAGAATTTTTTGCTAGTTGCGATCGCACGAACCCAAGTTTACTTGGGCGTGGCGATTCCTAATCGTGTTTTGTTGAAGAGTGACAGGAATCCCAAGAAAGAAGGGCTTGTCCAGCCTCCCCTTGTGTCTCTTTTCACTCATTGAGAGCTGACCGTGCACTTAGCGGCCGGCCAATCGACGTGAGGTGGGAAAAAGCAACCTTGAAGTGAGCGCAAGGCCGCCAAGGGGTGCGCCCGCAGAAAAGAGTAGAACTCGAGTGAAGAGAAGATCCTTCTCCAACGCGGTTTGCAAGCGAAAGAAAACCTCAAGAACCCCAAGAACCCAAGACCCTCAAGACTCAAGAACCTCAAGAACCCAAGATTCTCATGAATCAAGGATCTCAAGACCCTCAAGAACCCAAGTTCCTCGCGAGCTTAAGATCATAGTGCATGGTCGTCACCCGAAGCGGCATGGATACTTTGCATTCAGGTGATGAGCATGACAGAGGCGACGAAGGATTCTCCCCACCAGGAGGTTTTCCCAACCCTCCCCCTTCGCCATCTACTCCAGACCCTATGGAGGCAATGATGAAGCAAATGATGGCCATGATGGATCGACAAGACGACAAGCGCCTTGCTTTGGAAGGCGAGCGCGATGCAAGAAAAGCAAGAAAAGAAAGAAAAGAACTAAGGAAGGAAGAAGCCGCAGCAAGAAACGTAGCATTGGAGGCCGATCGTGCTGCGCATAGATTGGCTATGGAGGCCGAGCGTGAAGCTCAAAGGGAGCTTCGCAATCAAGAATTTATTGCCCAAGTCCTAGCCTCGAAGACCGAACCACCCAAAGATCGTGGAAGTTCGTCAAGTGGCCGAAGCCACGACGCGGATTCCAACCATCCAGTTACAGAAAAGTTGATTTTCAGTAAGTATGACGGTAAGATGGATGCTACAGTGATTCATTCTTGGTTGCATCAATTTAATGCTTATTTTGCGACAACTAAGAAGACAAGCAATAGCAAAGTTTTGACGGCAGCTATGTACCTTGCTGGTGATTCCATTAATTGGTACCACGCATGGCAAGAGGCACAGCTAGCCGCGCACCTAGAAGCAGCCGACGATTTCATGCCCCTCTCTTTTAGTTGGGCTGATTTCCAAGACAAGCTCAAGGCGCGGTTTATGCCACCTCAGTACCTCGCACGGTTGAAAGACGATTGGTGCGCTCTCAAGCAAAATGGTATGCCGGTTATGTCTTTTTCTAATCGTATTTTGCAGCTAGGTACCCAATTACGCATGTCGGATGATGAACGCAAAGAGGCTTTTCTCTTTGGATTGGACGAGTATATCAAGTACGATGTCGAGGTATTCGATCCAATCGATCTCAACAAGGCAGTAGCGATTGCTCTCGCACAGGAGATAAAGCACAACAAGGGAAAGCCTAAGGAGAACAAGACTTCCACAAGTACCTCGCAGACTCCTCAGAACGGTAAGAACGGTAAGAACGGTAAGAACGGTAAGAATGATAACTCTTCTAACCACTCTACCAACAGTATCTCATCAAAGAATTCTTCCAATGAATCTAAGGGTAAGGCTAACACAATTGCTAAACCTAAGCTTACTCCAGATGAAAAGGTAGCACAAGGAATTGTAGGAGGTTACATCACTTCGGAAGAACAAAGCACGTATTCTAAGGAAGGTCGTTGTTTTCATTGTCACATTAAGGGTCACATAAAAAGAACATGTCCTAAGCTTGAATCGAATGAATCTAAAGAACCCACAACACCCACTACATCTGTCAATGCAATGTATGATAACACGATTGTGCCCACAGTTTCTCAGGACCCTCCTATTGATGATTCTCTCATCAAATGTTATGGTCGTACGTCAGGGCACCGTTTTGTCATATTGTTTGACCCAGGTAGTATGCATGATGTGATCAACCCCTCTCTTGTTGAGAGAGCCCGCCTCGAAGTTAGTCCGAGATCTCCTATCGAGGTCTCTGACTTTCGTCCTGGTATGGACGCTCTCATCACGAAGGAGTGCCTTGATGTGTTATTTGCAATTCAACAGACTGCCTTCACTAGAAGATTTGTTGTTTCTCCTCTCTCAGGATGTGATATGATTTTAGGCATGAAATGGTTTCGTGAAATAAACCCTCTCGTTGATTGGGAGACTAGCACTTTAACTCTCAATGCCAAAAGTGATTCTCCTACTGTCTTTCATAGAGTGGATACTTCTCCTTCTTCATCTCTCATTGCTAATATGCAGGACAAGATTGAACGGATTCGGGATAAGGATATTCTCTCAGTCTCTTCTTCTCCAAAGCAGGATACACAGGATTTGCATGATTGTTTGAAGCATGATGATGATTTGAATGATATTGCTAAGCATGATGATTTGAATGACAATGATTTGCATGATGATTTGGATGCCAATGATTTGCATAATGATTTGGATGACAATGACAAGCATGATGATTTGCATGATCAAGATGTGATTTCTCACAAGCATGATGAGTTGCATGAAGATGATGTGATTGTTCACAAGGATGATGTGTTAGTGGATGCTTTTCCTAGCGAAGCTAACCTCGTTGTAGAGTCGATCAATCACGCAGAACAGATCTTGGCTTTCGAGTTGAGGTCCAAAGAACCCCCACAAGAAGATTTGATAGAGCCCGACGAAGCGATCTTGGCTCTCGAGCCTTGGTCCAAAGAACCATCACAGGAAGTATTATGTGTTCGTATGATTGATACGCACGCATTGTTCGAGTGTTTCATTCGTGACGGTTTCCTGTATTTTAGTCAGCATCGTTATGTGATCCCTTTTCCTAGGCATGACATATTGTATGTTGAGCACGTTTCTCTCATGGATGAGCACGAATGTATGCGGATTGTTCATGAAAAGTTGAAAAATCTGTATGTCAAGAAGTCACATTCCATGTTTCTTCCTTGGCATGACACAGTTTCACATGATAGTATGAGCACCAAGCATGGGCATTTCCATTGGGATTTGCCACAATTGATTGATTTCGATCAAACAGAAAAGATTCGACCTCATTGTTTGCATGTGTTTGATGAACGGGTTGTCACTCCGTCTATATGTTCATCTACATTGCATACACAGTCTTTAGAGAAGACACGATTTTTTTCCTTCACTTTACATGAAATGGGTATGTTCATGGTTTTGTGTTGGAGATGGTTTCAGGAATTTTCAGCCATGGAGATTCTTGAAGATGAAAGAAGCACGACTCTAGACGAAGTTGAAGCAAGAAAGGAAATTCTAGACGAAGTTGAAGCAAGAAAGGAAATTCTGAAGACTTTGAGTCGCTTTCGGCGCAGCCCAAAGAAGCAAGCGTTGCAGACCTTTATGAAGTTCACGTACCACACGACCCACACATCAGAGTTGGTCGGCGAAGAGTCCCTTCCAGGATTCCGGATGCTGTTGGCGATCTCCCTCGACGCCATACAGTTCGGCACCAGTACCTCACTTTGAAAAGGATGGGATGTCACGTGACACATCCCAACCCTATGTGTCCGTGGACAAGCTACACCACAGCAGGGTTCAGTCAATTCGATCAAGTTAGATTAGCAGTGATTTGGCACTTTTGTGAGTCTATTCGTAGACCGTGCATGCCCAGTCACTTAGCATAGATGCATATCCTCTGGTTGCACACAACATGATCATCCGAATTCCCGTCAGAATCCATTCGCATCAGTTAGGGGAATTTTCCAATGCATTTAGCCTATTTTCCTATTTATTGGGAATTTCACTTATTATTTTTAAGTGACTTTCCAACAAAAGTAGGTAGGGCAATTTTGCTAAGTTTCTATATAAGCAAACCCAAGTTAGCACTAAATGGCAGAAGAGGCAGCAGGAGCTTCCCGCTCAACAGGCAACTTCTCAGCAGTACCCCCCTTATGACCCCACGCCATCCTCCCACTCCCCTTAGCGTTTTCAATCCACAGCAGAACCTCAGCTTCATTAGCGTTTCTAGCCTTGGAATACCTGCAGATCCCAGCGTTTTCAGCAAACCCTAAAAACGCAGCAAACCCTAAAAAACCCAGCGTTTTTGGGATCAGAAATTCCAGCGTTTTTGGATCAGAAATTCAGCAGTCGAAACGCAGGTTTTCAGCCTTAGCAAAGGTAGCAGATCAGCCCCAGAATGGTTGCAGATGCTCCCCCATTTTCAGCCATCAAAACGCAGCCAAAACTGTCATTTTCAGCCATCAAGAAGACCATGAAAATCAACAGATAAAAGATCCCAGATTTCAGCCATCAAGTCGTCGTCGTCATCACCGTCGTCGTCATCGGCATAGTCCCATTGCATCAGTCCATTGCATTCGCATTGTACACCTTTGTGCAATCAAAGTAGACCACTCTCGCCGACGAGAGTGGGGCCTTCGGAGGAGGGTTTTACAATCTCTCGGGGTCGTATCTCTTCTCTCTCCTTCTCTCAGTCTCATTCATTTGCACGCACATTATCCACTCACTTTATTCGTGATCATAGCACTCTCCACAAGACGGAAAGCTCTCTCTTTCCCTAAGAACTAAAAGGAACCTTGAGCAGTAAAGATCGAGAAAATACAACATTCATTCCGCTGCACCTAACAGACAAAGTGTGCAGATATAAGAAGGCTTTGTATGGGTTGAAGCAATCTCCTCGTGCTTGGTATGAGAAAGCTGACACTCATTTGGTTAAACGAGGCTTTCGTAACAGTCCGACAGAAATCACATTGTATGTAAAGCGTGAGGGTGATGTATTTCTCATTGTGGTTCTTTATGTTGATGATTTGCTGATCACTGGACGAAATGAGAGACATATTGCTGAATTTAAGGCTGATTTGAATGCTACTTTCAAGATGAAAGATTTGGGGCTGTTGCATCATTACTTGGGTATACAGTTTAAGTAGTGTGATGGTGGTATTGCCTTGTGTCAGAAAAGTTACATAGAGACATTGCTATGTAAGTTTGGACTTGAGGATTGCAAACCTATTGCCACTCCCATGGAAACAGGTTTGAAGTTGAGTCTACATGATGTTGGCGATCCTGCTGATGTCACTCTTTACCAAACTGCTGTTGGCTGCCTCATTTATGTATGCAACACGAGGCCAGATATTCAGTTTGCAGTCTCACAGGTCAGCAGATTTATGCATAGCCCAGGGTCTAAGCATTGGCAGGCTGTCAAGAGGATTTTCCGCTACCTTAGTGGCACTTTACATCTTGGCTTGTTTTATCCCAAGGGGGCATCATTGCCGCCAGACCTACATGCTTTTTCGGACTCAGATTGGGCTGGTTGTTTTGACACGCGAGTGTCCACAAGTGGTTTTTGTTTCATGCTTGGCAGTTCATGTATATCATGGTTGAGCAAGAAGCAACCTACTGTGGCCACTTCGAGTTGTGAGGCTGAGTACAGGGCAGTCTTCACAGCTACGGTTGAGTGTGTATGGCTCAGACGCCTTATGGCTGATTTGGGTGTTGGACAGGACACTGCCAACACTATCTACACTGACAGTCAGAGTGCATTGGCAGTTGCGAGGAACCCAGTTTTTCATGCTCGCACAAAGCACATTGAGGTGCATTACCACTATGTCAGGGAGAGGCTCTCAGCAGGAGAGATCAGCTTGGCTTATGTGCCAACACAGGACAACCTTGCAGATCTTTTCACAAAGGCATTGTCTCGTGAGAAGCTTGAAGCTTTCCGCAAAGCTTTGGGCTTACTCCCCTTTGTGGACTGATCCTGTCCTCAGGGCATGGCACTTCCCTTTACTCATGTGCCAGCTCTCGTTCACCGCATCACTCCAGGGGGGATTTGTTACCATATACATGTGGTAGTGATGTGTGTGAACACACTAGGACCGCCGGGGCATTTTTTCCCTCTTTAGGAGGTTTTTCCCACCGTGCATTATATATACGCCCATCACTCTAGGGCTATTAATCTTTCCATTGCACACTAAGTAACACACTCTCTATTGTGTGCCTTGAGCTTCCTTCGTCTTCTCCAAGCTGTGTGTGTTTCTCTGCAACCCTAATTCCAACATTCTGTGCTTGTCAGCAGCAGCCTTTTGCCTTTGCTGTGAGATAGAGATAGCATCCTTAATCTTTTGGAAAGATTCTTGTAGGTCTCGCTATACTCATCTGCAGCGAAGATCTTCCTGTGTACCTTAAGTAGCAGGGGACTTTTTGATCTTCCCTCAATTACCTCAAAAGGTGCTTTTCCCGTGGAAGTATGTACAGTGTTATTGTAGGCATACTCCACTAAAGGTAAGTACTTCTCCCATTGAGATCTTTGATCTACTTCCGTTACATAGGCTTTTAGTAGATCAAGAATTGTTAGGTTAGCTATTTCACTTTGGCTATCCGTTTGCGGATGATAGGCCGAAGAGAAGTTTAGACTTGTCCCTAAATTCTCAAAGAGACCCTTCCAGAAATTACTGGTCATTCTAGGATCTCTATCCGACACTATGGACATTGGCAAGCCATGGTACTTGAAGATTTGTGAAATGAACAGGCTTGCCATTTGATGGGCTTTGATAGTCTTTTTGACATGTATAAAATGAGCTTGTTTGCTAAACCTGTCTACTATCGTCCATATTCCCGTATTCCCATGGATCGACTTAGGCAATCCAAAGATAAAATCCATGGATATGCTCTCCCATGGTGATTAGGGATTGGCAAAGGTTGAAGCAATCCCGGTTGCTTCCCTCTATCAAACTTCGTCTTTTGGCATACCACACATTTAGAAACATACTCTTTTATGTTTGCTTTCATGGTAGGCCAATAGAAATATGTTTCAATCCCTTTTAGGGTAGACTGAATCCCTCTATGCCCTGCATAAGGAGGAGCATGAGATTCATACATTACTTTCTCACGTAGTGAGCTAGTAATGCACAGTCTATTGCCGTAGAGAAGATAACCATCTTGTAAAGTAAATGGTTCTTCTTTCTTCCCTAGTGCAAGGGCTGAAATCACATCTCTAAAATCAGGATCAATAGCATACTCATCTATCATAGAAGATAGATCATTGTGAGTTGCTATGGAAACCGCATTCACTCTCGGCCGTCTTGAGAGTGCATCGGCTACTTGATTATGCTTGCCAGCAATGTGAGTAATTTGAAAATGAAATTGCGAAAGAAAGTTTGCCCACCTCATTTGTTTGTCGGAGAGCTTGGTCTGCGTCATGAAGTACTTAAGACTTTGGTGATCCGTTCGCAGAATGAAAAGAGTCCCCAATAAATAGTGCTTCCATGAGTCTAAGGCATGTAGAACTGTGAGGAGTTCTAATTTACAGATTTCCGTACAGTATGCCACGTCAATACCTGTCAGCGCAAAACATGGAAATCCGTACTGCCTGCCACGTCAGCATGTCAGCGCATTTTCCGGGATTTCCGTACTGATGTCAGCATAAATCGCAGGTTTGTCATACAATTGCCATGTCATCAGTTGTCTGCATCCGGACAGTGTTGCCACATCATCATTTTGTGACAGCTAGTGCTCTCTTGGGGTGGAACTCCGCCACTCCCCGTCTCGTGTGTCGTGAATCTCTTTTAGTTCAGTGTTATGTAAAGTGCTTAAAGTTGTTCAGTCTGTTCTTTTCCGTTGGCACGTGGTGCCTTTCCTGTTACAGGGCATCCCTTGTATTGTTTATAAAAAAGTGACCTTTGGGCTACTCCTCCGCAGAGCATCTCGCGCAGAGTCTCAGAGAGAGTGGGACCCCGCAGAATTGTACTTTGCGACTATAAGAAATACTGAAAGGGACGCTAGCCTTTGGAGCCAGTGCGCCTTGGCTCGAAACTTTCCCGTGTCGTGTCGACTCTCCTTGTCAAAAGACGGGAACCACGTGCCAATACAAAAGAATAGACTGAACAGACTTTTAGCACTTCAATAACAACTGAACTGAAAGAGAGAGAGACAACACGCGACACAGAGTGGCGGAATTCCACCCCAGAGAGTATTGGCCCCAAACCTTGGTGCCCCTTTCGGTATTTCTTTATATTGCATCAACACAGTACAAGCCGGTACTCCAGACTCTGCACCTTCTCGAGGAAGCATGCCAGAGAATGAGCCCTTAGCACATATTTAAAGGCCCTTGGCCTATGAAAAGCAGTTTACATGAAAAGCCTTCAAACTCAAAAGCTTCTCGTCCAAAAGCAATGCCAAAAAGCTGCCAGCGAATTACGGAATTCCGTACAACTACCCGTCAGCACTGTCAGTGCGTTTTGCGAAAAAATGCCACGTCAACACTGTCATTGGAAAATCCAAAAACTACCACGTCATCAACTGCTACGCATGTGTGCGGGTCCTGCTTTATTTTAATCCTTTATGTCACTTGGGGCCCCATCTGACGAGGTCCCCATAAGTTGGTAGGACTTCTTCTTTTGTTACTTGTTCTTCTTAGGGTTTAGGCCCCTCGGCCGGCACCTGCAATTGGCTCCATTCTTCAACGCTTTGACACATCAGCAGTTTGTGACATCTCCCCTTCTTGAAAGGGAGCAATCGTCCGCGATTACAACACATCTGCAAAACAACTCAAGTTAGCTCAAAAATTTCCAAGGGACATTCCGTTTGCTCTTTTTGTTAAGGAGTTAGCTTCTCCTTTCGGCTCTTTTGATCAAGGAGTTCGCTTCTTCTTTCGTCCCGATCAAAACTCTTGATATTCCGGCGTAGTAAAATTAGCCATCACACCCAGACGCACTGATCTTCCACGGGTGTCTTGATGCACATACCCAGGCAATCTCATCCAATTAGGAATATTCAGTGGTTGGCACATCACAATGCAACACAAATGCTCACATATGCATGTTACAAGATATAGAAACATAAAGTCGTCGATGAACACTCCTCCCGCATAACCTAACAAGGTCCGAGCCGGGAGATATTCAACGACTCCCTCATCACTCCTCCCACATAATTTAAAAAGGTCCGGGCCGGGAGATATAGAGGCTTTTACAACCAAACACCCCCCAGACCGCAGCCTGCGTCGTTTGGAGGTGCTGAGAGTAACCACTGTTCAGATTTCTTAATACTCCTCCCGCATAACCATCCAGGTCGGAGCCGGGAGTTACAACAACAATACTCCCCACCACAAGGTCTAGGCCATGAGTAAAAACAACACTTTTGAAACATTTCAATACTCCCTCCGCAAATAACCACAAGGGTCCAGCCCATGAGTATGAACAAGCATTATCAAACATCATTTCTCAATATTCCACCTGGGAGTAAAATCACCAATCATTGAAACCGGCATTAAAACCAAAGTCAAACAATTCAAATCGGCACCAAGACAGGTTTAAAACAGATACCATCCATTTCAAACAAATTCCAAACAAGATCATCGAGCAAGTTCTCAAACAGAACTCAAACTCAAAAAGCAATCTCGACATCAGTCGAGCTCGAAAAGTCGACTGACTTTCCATCCTCAAACGTGCACCAAAAATTAGGGTTAGATTCCTGCCATAAGGTCGTAGCCGACCACAGCATGGTCCATCAGCTCTTGGACAGACAGTGTTTCTCTGGCGGTGTTAGTAGTCCCAAGACATAGCAATCACACCAGACCTCCAAGGTTTTTAGCTCGAAAAGAGACACCTACTGAGAGATGTCGAGAAATTTCAAGTTATAATCTGCTGCTAGGATTTCCATGGCAAGCATTTCAGGATACCCCACTCTGCCAGAAGTTGCACTCCGAAGGAAGATGTCACAAACCATATAACTTTGGGCAAAAATTTTCTTGAAAGCTTGGCAAGTCCTTGGAGTGTGCGGCTTGGTAGCTATAGACATCCATCACTGCATGGCACTGCATCTAAGAAAAACAACAGCTCGAAACAAATCTTGGATCCTTCTCTTGCAAGTGATCTTTATGGCTTATGCCCTGTAAGACATGAGCGGTAAAGACGGGAGCGCGCCCGATGCGCAATGAACTAAGGGTGGGAGTGGCTAGTAAGTCCGTGGTCGGAGCACAAAGCTAAAATTTCCAATGAACTTTAAAAGTGCGATGTTGGTCTGTCTGCTCTTTGGTAGGACCGGTATGCTTTCAGAAAAGCACACGCCTAATGCTCTGATACCACTGTCACAAGATGGGCACCATGTGACAATAGAAAAGAAAAGACTAATAAACAGACTTTTAGCACTTCAATAACAACTGAACTCAAAGAGAGAGAGACGACACGTGACACGGAGTGGCGGAATTCCACCCCAGAGAGTATTGGCTCCTAACCTTGGCGCCCCTTTTGGTATTTCTTTATATTGCATCAACACAGTACAAGCCGGTACTCCAGACTCTACACCTTCTTCAGGAAGCATGCCAGAGAATGAGCCCTTAGCACATATTTAAAGGCCCTTGGCCTATGAAAAGCCTTCAAACTCAAAAGCTTATGGTCCAAAAGCAATGCCAAAAAGCTGCCACCGTAAATCACAGAATTCCGTACAAATGCCACGTCGGCACTGTCAGCGAAAAATCCAAAAATTGCCACGTCATCTGCTACTATGCATGTGTGCGGGTCTTGTTTTATTTTAATCCTTTATGTCACTTGGGGCCCCATTGGACGGGGTCCCCATAAGTTGGTAGGACTTCTTCTTCTGTCACTTGTTCTTCATAGGGTTTAGGCCACTCGGTCGGCATCTGCAAGTTGGCTCCATTCTTTAGGGCTTTGACACGTCAGCAGTTTGTGACACTCCTCTCTTTCGTCGAGTTCAATGATTTTGCAGTTTCGTATGTTGCTATTGATTTCTCGCATGGAGTGTCCAAGCTTGTAACAACTGCCCTTTGCTATCTCAAGCATACTATGCATTACTCCCGAACTTTGCATCGACAAGATGGACCTCTCACCTTTACAGGTTATGTTGATGTTGAGTGGACTGCTCAAGACCCTCTTCGCATTCTACCTCTGGCTATGTCTTCATTGCTGCTGGAGGAGCTATCGCTTGAACTACTAAGCGCCAATTCACTATTACACATGCTTCTATAGAGGTGAAGTATGTGTTGGCATCCCTTGCATCGTCTTTGGATCTCCCAGCTAATCCATGACATGGACTCTCTATTCCAATGCATCCGACCCCATCTCCCGCTAGTGCGACAACCAATCAGCAATTTCCCGCGCTTCTACTACTCAGCTTGGACCAAAGACGTGACACACCTCCATCCCCTATCATGCCATGAAGGAATGGTGGAGCATGGCTAGTTTATTATGCTAATCTACATTCCTACAACTGATAATTGGGTTGACTATCTGACTAAGCCTTCTGATCAAGCCAAATTGTATGCATCATTTCAGATGCTTGATCTACTATCTTGAACTTCATCTTTAGGGGGTATGTCTCACATGACACTTATCTCAGGTTTTCTTTTGTCATGTCCTCCCACCCAAAAGGGGATGTTAGAATAAATGTAAGTAGGAGTACACTCAGGCTGCACTTTACCTTAGTACCTCCTAGATCAATTCCCAACTACCTTCTATGACTACTCCTAGATTTCACCATAATCAGCTCCCTACTCTTGTATATAAACAGTCTTGTGTATGGCATTTCCATCACTGAATTCAGTTCAGTTTTGCTCTTGTGCTGCGCATACCATCTCTCTCTCTCTCTCTCTCTCTCTCTCTCTCTCTCTCTCTCTCTCTCTCTCTCTCTCTCTCTCTCTCTGTGTGTGGATAATTTCCTACGACGTTAGAACTCTCTTTTTCTCGGGGGTGTGTGTGAGCTAATAAAAAGAGGAAAATAACCTTTCTATCATCCAAGTGTGGTAGATTGATTATGCCATTTCCCTCTTGAATAACACGTCTTGAGTTCAACTCTCCTCGTCGGCTAGATCTTTAAGGTCACTTGGGATAGTTTCCTACGACGTTAAAACTCTCTTCTTCTTCTTCTCTCTCTTTTTTGTTTTGTTTTAGGAGTCGGGTTGGGCACTTCCGGGCGTTCCCCTCATACACCAAAAAAGTGCACAAGAAGAACGACCAGGACTATGTACCCAGACTTTGCTTCCCCAAGAGGCCAGAATTATCTACATTCTTAGGGCAGTGCCCTTGAGAGACCCATCTCGTTGACTAGTTATGGGCGCGACAGCGACCAAGTACCTCTGTTCAAAGGCCCAGGTACTGCAGGACTTGCTTCGGTCTTCCCTTCGGAGTTTGCTCCTCCAAGTAACTTATCGCTCACCACGCTAAACTGCCCTTGTAACCCGACAATTTTCCCCTAGGAAATGCCATACCCATTTGGCGGGGCGTTGGCTCACACCTCTCCCTCCCCTAAAAGAATAGAAGTCAGGCAGCAAGTTGTGCACGGTCTCTACCAAGTTGTGAATTCGATTGTACCAGGTAACGAAAATAACATAGACAAGCACCTGTCGAGAAGGCCGAATATGGAGAGATGTAGGCGGAAGACGAGCGTAGCAGCTACGTTGAGCGTCAAATTGTTTCAGGTTGATATTCCGGAGAGCGTGAGCATTTGGGAGCTGGCCTAAACGTTGATTTTGTTTACAGTTTATTTCCACGTAGATTCACGAAAGTATGTTTACTAAAAACTTTTTTAGGAACCAATGGAAACAACTGATAGTAAAACTTAGGGAAAATGATCAAAATACCCCTCTAATTTGTGGAAATTCTCAAAATACCCTTCAAATTTCAAACATTACTACGCAGGCTCTAGGCTAGGTAGATTAAAATTGAAACCGAGATAGAATTTCCGAAAAGCACGCTCGCACGTGCACTCGCACACACACACACACACACACACACACACACAAGTGTTAAACTGTTGAAGACTCGTGCTACAGACAGAGAGGGTCGATATTGATTTTGAGGGAGAGAGTGAAGAGCATAGCGGTGTCTTGTTATAGATGTCCATAGCATTTTGTTTACCTTGTAGGGGAGATACCTGCGCAAAGAGTGCATGAGTATGTGCATACGATCCTAAGAAATTCATTTCATTACACAAATCTCATCAGATGCCATCTCTGATATTAGCGGCGGAAGAAGCAGAGCATATGGCGGGGAGCCAATAACGAGCGGCAGAAGGGGCACGGATGTCGTAGTCGCATTGCAGCAAGCAAGGACTGAGGGAGCACTGTCTACATCTATAGAGGGAAGCCACGTCGCCATGCAGTTGGACGGAGGGGTAAAGACAACGTGAAGTTATTTATATATATCAAATTAGAGGCATCAGGCACTGGCGCCGTGAGGAGCTGGTGCGGTTGGTTAGCACGTAAGTTCCGAAATGAGGTTTGTGAACGTCAGCGTTCAAATCTCTTTGGCAAACAAGAGTTTTGCTCGCTCTGTGCCATGCTGAGAGAAAGGAAAGCGAAGGAATTTGTAAAGATTCTATGTAATATAAATGAGAAGCCACCAGTATATCTGGGCAAAGAGTGCATGAGAATGCACAAATTCAACGGTGTCTTTTATAAATTGACACATGTTCTTGTGAGAGACACAGAGATCACAGTCTCGCGAGAGAGAGAGAGAGAGAGAGAGAGAGAGAGAGAGAGAGAGAGAGAGAGAGAGAGAGATATGACGACGACGGTCATATAAAGAGTGAGTGCATGATGCATCTCTTCCTTAATAGTGTGGAAGTTTCTCTATCTTCTTATTGCCCCTGCCCCATGCAAGAAAAGAGAGATTAAGGGGGAGAGGGGACTTTTAAGGTGGGAAAAGAAAGGCAATCAGAAAATTAATCCCCCGTGTGTAGCAGGCCCATTACTCCCTAATATTACCCCAATTTATTACTGCAAGGCAGGGGCGCCCATTTAAGTGTGGATCAGAGGCAACATCATTGGTACAAGGGTGGTTATATAGGATCAGGAGTGTCAACGCCAACAAACTGGTAGAATTAGCAGGCAGCTCTAACCAAGGCCCGGGCCCCCCTTTCTAGAAATGGAGACCGCGAGACTCGAGAGAATATAACTTGGAAGTCGAAGGCAGCTTCCCCATAATCCATTGGCGTACTACTCCTGCTTATACAACAATTAGGTACTACGTGTTATAGAATCTGTAGGCTCAGCCCTTGTGTGAATCGTCATGACTCATGAGGCATGCTCGCAGAGTGTAAGATCGAGGTCAACGCCTGCACAACATTATAGAAGGGACTGACCTAGCTAGAAATGCATGGTACTACTACAGCGGCTACCACTGCACCTAGTATCGATAGCAAGTTGCTCCTCATCACAATCTCCGTTAACATCCTTTTTGGGCTCCTTCATAGCGTTAACCTCTGCAATCCTTCCCTTCGACCTGTCGAAGCTCCACCTCCTCTTCTCTTTCTTATGCTTTCACAAACATAAGTGAGTCCCGGTTCGGCTTCTCTCTTGCTAATAAATTTAAGGGCAAATTACCGAAATACCCCTCTAATTTGTGGAAATTCCCAAAATACCCCTCAAATTTCAAAAATTCCTAAAATAACCTCGTATCCATTTCAGCTAGATTGTTCACGATTTCCTAATCTTTATTCTTTTTTGACAATGTATATCCATTTTTTAGTGCTTAGCATGTAATTTTGTCACAAATTACCTCCCAAAAAAAGACACAATTGAAGCAATTCATCTCCAAAGCCTACATAACCAGCTCAAATTCTAGTTTTAGTATCTTGTATTCATAGACAATCCGTCTTCTTATGAAAAGCTACAATTTGTTTTAATTTCTGGATAAATTTACTCTCACAACTAGGGGTATTTTGGGAACTTTGGAAAATTTGAAGGGTATTTTGGGAATTTTTGACAAAATATGAGGGGTATATTGGGAATTTTTGAAATTTGAAGGGTATTTTGGGAATTTCCACAAATTAGAGGGGTATTTTGGTAATTTTTCCTAAATTTAATAGTCATTATAGTATGTCTTCAGCTATGATCATTCCGGCTCTGAGTCCTGACCCCCTTGTGGACCATTTACCGCCACATTGCCTAGTGCTCCTGCATGCACAACTCCATTTGCTGCTAATAGTGCTCCTGCTCATGCTTTGCATATGTCCCCTGGTCGCTTCATGAAACTGAGGGCGACGATCGACACAAGAAGCACCTCATGCAATGGTGCAAACTACTCAACACGAGAGAGTGCAAGACAGAGAGAGAGAATCTCTCCAAATTTATCCCCACTGGCGCGCTCGTCCCCAAACTCATTAAACTCATTAAAGATTAAAGATTTTCCTTTCGAGTGGGAAACAATCTGTCCCCTCCTCGAGACTAACTTAAGAAACCAATCACCGAAAAGTTAAAACCTTCTAATTTTTTACAAACTGGACACTTGGTCATGAAGGTTGCACGAGAAAAGAGGAGTCAGACTCTAATTTCGAGTACAATCAATAATACAATCTTGGACAAAATCTTATCTCAATATCTTTGGAGAGAAAACATCAGATTGTGTCCCAGTGGCTTTCATTGATAACTTTCTCATGAGTGCTCATTACAATACTCACCAATCAAACATTTTTATTTTTTATTTTTATTTTTAAATACATATGAGATTTTTCACTAACAAAAAGGGAACACATCACTATGGCCTTAGCCCTTTGGGCAAGCCAAAAAGGAAAGCTTTGAAAAGCTACCAGTGTTTAGAGAAATTTAGCCGGTTTTTATTGGTTTTTACATTGAAATGCTCAAAATTTAGCCGGTTTTCTTCAAGGCATCCCTCAAAACTAACCGGGAATTTTCAATTTTCTCCCTTTAAAATACACTAACGGCCGGTTTCTTGCCGTAGAAATTTGTTGACGCCGTTTAGTATTGATGTGTCGTTGTGAGTCAAAAACATTGTAGTGCATAGAAATGCAAAAACTAAATTACACTTCTGATAAGCTTTTCCTAGACAAAAAAATAAACATAGAAGATTTTGAGAAACACATTGGTGAAATCGAAACGTCATTTCTTTTGTAAAACACACATGCAATTTGTCCATCAAGTGAAGAAGGTTTGTTATCTTGTTCTTGAATACCATGACTGTGTAGTAGGAAATGGACTACATGGCAAGGCATCGCTTCTGTTTCTTATAAATTTTGGAAAAACATTGTGCGAACTTTCCACCATGCTTCCATATGGCTCTCTTTTAGACCTACAATTTTTTATATTGTATTTCTTGTAAATGGAATTTCTTAATTAAATATTTTACTCAACCCTATGGCTAGAAAAATTGAGACAATAACCATGATGAGAATCAACGTGTTCCAAGAGACAGCATTTTGAACAAAAAGCTCATGAACAACTTTAGGTGCTTTCATAAGGGCGCCACATTTAACATACATATCGACAAAAGCATTGCCAAGCACAACATGTTTCATCAATAGCCCCTGATCACATCGTGAATTCCCTCATCCATGTGAAGGTCTTGCAGAAGGCCACATGCCTTCAAGCTACAAGCATAAGTAATTATGTTCGGAGAAAGGCCATCCCTTCACATCTCTTGAGAGCTTCCTTGCCACCATAGCCACATTAGGCGTATCCTTCAATCAACGCATCGCAAAGAGATGATGTATTGTGAATTTGGGTCAATTTAGTAAATTTGGAAGGATTAGTCAATCCGGGCAGCATCACAAGATGGACGACCCATGATGCCTCCGCTCCCCAAAATAAAAATGGGCCATTGATCTCCTTCTGTGAATTCCCCTGTGAGATAGTGCTGAGAGAGGCCTATTGCACCTGAGAACACAATCGCCAGAGGTTACGATCCACAGCTCACTCAATACACAATGCTTAAAGTACCAAATCATGCATTTTATAAAAGGCTAAAAATGCTTTATTTACAAGCATTTATAAAAGGATTTTATAGAAGGATTTTTTGTTACAATCTCCACTTTTATGAGTAAAAAACTAGCTTAAAAATTGGATAATAGTGCCAATTCAAAACAAAAGTAAGCTAATGTTATTTCAGAAGGAGATTTTTAAAAAAAGTTCCTATTTTCTCAAGGCTTTTTTTTTTCTATTTTAAGAATTGAGATGGTAAAAGGGTCGTCTCTAAGCATCTAACAATCACTAGTGGTTTAGGTGTCCCCTTAATCCCTATTGCTTAGTGAGTTGACCTTACAAGGCCCATTTGGGGTCCAAATGTTTTCTAATGCTTAGCATATATACTGACCATAGCATTACAAAAAACACAATATATTTCTCCAGCACCCCTTAACTAGAAACGTCATCATGTTTTTTGTCACCCATGTGAAGGCCTTGCGTAAGGCCACATGCCTAGCTCCCTGCAAAAGTTGCACTTCCACAGCTTCCTCACAAATTTGCGTGACCGCTATCTTTGTGAGCCTACCACACTTTCATAATAATGAAGGCCCAATGAATGGAAGAGTAGTCAGAGTACACCAATGCATAGACGTCATCAATATTTCTTCTCTCCTTGTAATACATGGTGTGAAGGCTTAGCCCATCGTTAAGAGAACAGTAGGCAGCTTGGCTCGCTTTTACAACATGCAAGTGGAGATAGTTTTTGAGAGAGACAACTAGATAGAGTAACACGGAGAGACGTACCCCTTCTTACTTCATTGTTAGTGGATGGTTGTCAATCTTGGTGTTGTTGTATACGCTTGTAAGAAGTTTTGGAAAAATTCTCATGATAATCCCCACATTGTGACTTACCTCATCATCATGAGCTTCTCCGAGGGAGGCACCACATACCTAGCTAGGTACGATTGGGGGGCCGGCGGTCCCCTGCCCCCAATCGTACCCAGCTAGGTATGTGGTGCCTCCCTCGCAGAAGCTCATGACCCGGGCCGGCGGTCCCCTGCCCCCAATCGTACCTAGCTAGGTATGCGGTGCCTCCCTCGCAGAAGCTCATGATGTTATGCATTCTATGAAAAACATTGAAAAAGACTCCGTTTTCCTACATGAGAAAATCTCTAAATCTTCTTGTGTAAGTTTGCAATGCTAGTTCTTGTAAGTGGGTGGTAAGAAAAGCAATTATGCAGGCAGTCATCGTAGGCGAGGATGAAAGCTCTAATCGAATGGTTGGGATTCAGCCAAGCGACTTAATGCCCTAGCCTCATTTGAAACAAGGTGAGAGAAGTTCTCATCACTCTTATTAAGGACTTTATGTGATTTCATAAGGGAACCCTACTTGACATACATATCGACCAAAGCATTGCCAAGCCAAGCATGTTTCTCCAACAAACCTTGATCTCTAGTGGCTTGCTCAACATCCAATCGTGTTCCCATCTCGTCATGCTAAAAATTGTTCTAATCATTGTTGTCTCTAGAATTATGCTTTATAACTCATTGATGGAGGGTTTTTTTTTTTGGGGGGGGGGGGGGGGGGGGGGGGGGGGGGGGGGGGGGGGGGGGGGGGGGGGGGGGGGGGGTGGGGGGGGGGGGGGGGGGGGGGGGGGGGAGAGAGGAGAGAGAAGAAGAAGAAGAATCTAGATAGATGGGCTCTTTCTCATTGTTTGCATGCAGTATTTAACATGACAAGCTTTCGCTCAGGAGGCACTGCATACCTAGGTAGGTGCGATCGGGGGAAAGAAACCACCGGCGCTAGTGCCCTCGACTACACCTAGCTAAGTATGTGGTACCTCCCTCGCAAAAGCTCATGATGTTGTGGTAAGTAACAATGTGACAATTATTGTAGGAATTTGTCCAAAAAAAGTGTGTGTGTGTGTGTGTGTGTGCGTGTGTGTGTGTGTGTGTGTGTGTGTGTGTGTGAGAGAGAGAGAGAGAGAGAGAGAGAGAGAGAGAGAGAGAGAAAGAGAGAGACTTGTTGATGGCTCGCATGGACGGCTCCCTATTGAAGTTGCACTTCCACAACTTCCTCACACATTTGCGCCACCACCACTTTATGAGTCCGACCCTTGCTTTCAAATTGTGAGCCTACCATAGTTTCATAATGAAGACACAATGAAGGGGAGAGTACTCATAGTACATCAACGTGTGGACAACGTCAATATTTCTTTTCTCCTTGTAGTACACGTGCAAAGGCTCAGAGTGCATACTCTCATTGTCACCAGAGCAACGTGCAACTTGGCTCGCTTTTATAGCATGGAAGTGGAGATATTTTTTGAGAGAGAGTAGAGAAATAGAGAGAGACATATCTCTTCTTACTTCGTTGTCGGATGGTTGTCAATCCCAAGCTGCAGAAGGCCTGCTAGTGTAGGAGTGCTATTGAAAAGAGGCAGGTGCATAATCCTATCGAGCTCGCTATTGGAAATGTTGTTTACGCTTTTAAGTGTGCAATCCTATTGTGAGGGAGTGGTAAGAAAAGCACTTGTGTTGGTGCAATCAAGACAGATTCACTAGGTGATAGTCATCATAGGTGAGGATGAAAGTTCCAATTGAATGGTTTGTTGGATTGAGCCAAGCGTCCTAATCCCTTGGTCTTATTTGAAACAAGGTGAGAAAGAAGTTCTCATTGCATGCCATGGGACCGAGGTAGAGAGAGTTGGTAAGTTTGTGTAGCAAGGCATCAACATGAATTTAATCATAGTTCTTACTCATGATTTAAGAAAAGCAGGTGATTTTATCTACAAGTTATTTTTTTGCAATTAGGAGGTAAATCGGTGACCTTTTTTATGATTCTATGTAGAACATGTAGGTTAATTTTGTTATCTTAGAGCGCCTTCTTGTAAATTGGGTAACTGGGAGCATCCTCTTATTTTATATGAGTGTCTAGCATTCTTGATGCATTCCCATACATATGACTATTTTTTATTGCATAATCTAGCGTTTGGTTGCGCCACTCTACTATACCAATCAATAGACCAATGTACCGATTGTTTAGGCTTTGTAGGAAACCACTCACGTGTGATTGCTAGTTTTAGAGGTGAAAGGACTTTGAGGAGGGTGGTTCAACCACTATCTACATGAGCAACAATTGTCACTTGAGAGACAATCAAAGCAGGCTTATGGGTATAGTGATTTTAATCGGCAACGCTTGTAGAGTCTTTTTTGGAGGGTCTACGAGAAGGCCCTCTTATCAAACTTGCAAAATGAGGATATGGTTAGAGTATTAGTCAATATGCATAGCAAATGAGCTTTAGACCTTCTTGCTTGTGTACATGATGTGACGATACTAGGTGGAGCACATTTACTATGGAACATATGGTATTTTCTTCTACTCTTGTGAAGCTTGTGTGTCTTGTGATTTTATGAAAGCAGTGTAGTGATTGCTTATCTTGTAGTGGAATTTTGTTTCCTTGGGGACCTTAGCCTATTTTTCCTTTGCCTTGTGATGATGTTACAAAAGTAGTAACAAAAGTGTGTCATGGTTGTTGAAGCTATCTCCCACAACAAAGTGACCGGCCGATTCATGGCCTAGTATATATCTATGGGACTCTTATGGTTGGGTGGTGAGTTCGATTGTCAATGCTTCCTTAGCAGAGATCCTTGTGGAGAGCTTACGCCATAGGTTTATGTCATGCCTAGCTTTCGTTGGTGTATGCACTACAAGAGATCAATTGATTACCAACGCCAGATTGTTGACGTTGCTAGCCTGTGTCGATATATGCATTGATAAGATTGGATGGAGTCTCAATTTCAATGAAAATCAAAATTTAAAATTTAATGTTTATACCGACTCGTATGTCGATGTTTATACTAACACATGTACAGACGCATATACCAACGCATATGTTGACATGCATCTCGATGGCTTGATGTAAAACAGAACTTGCGAGCTCATTTTCGTGTTTTTGCCTCTCATTTCAGCCATTTTTGAGCATCGAGAGTCACTTATGAACTCCACTCACACCACGTGACATGTTCATTTGGTCCCATAGGTCATATTTGACCTCCGAGGACGATAATAGAACTATCTATCTATCTATCTATCTCCCACCCACCGAATCCATACTTGCAGATCTAATAAGGTTGGCTTCTATTGATGACCACTTACGCTCTTGGAGAAGAAAGGTATACGATCTTCTTAGTTTATCTTAGAGTGAAGGTGTATTTGTGTGTGTGTATAACAAAGTGTTTGTTTGTTATTTATACAAGTTTTGCTCTAATTTTTAGGAATTTTTGCGCTCTTACATTGTTCAAATGTGAGTTCTCTTTCTTTGTTTTATGTGCGCACACACGCACATGAATATATACATAAATATGTGCACACACATATTTGCACATAAATATGCACAATACGTGTGCACATCCACATATTTTACATTAAATTTTATAATTAATAATAAGTTTTTAAATTAAATTCTTCATTTGCTAAATTTAAAATAAATGTTTAGTTAAACAAAAATATTAAAACCTACTTAGTTCATCAATGTTTGGTTAAACAAAGAAAACTTGTTAATTTATTAATGTTTAACTAAACAAAGATGATTTGTTAGTTTAGAATTATGTTATTCCATTTTAAGTTTAAGTTCGATTAAAGAATTCCTTAGTTATGATAATGTTATTGTTAGTGTTACACTATTTTCAATTAGTGCTAGAGTGCTTTAGGTTTGACCACTTCAGGTTAGAGTGTTTTAGAATTTAGGGCTTGAGTAAACTAAATTAGCGTGTTATGTTGCTCTCAAGTTTTAGAGTTATAGTGATTTAGGTTAGAATGTTAGAGTTAGAGTTAGAGTGTAATCATTAGAGTGCTTTATGTTAGAATGTTTTAGGTTAGAGTATTGTAGATCATAGTGCTCTAATTTGGAGTGTTTTAGGTTAGAGTGCTCTAGGTTAAAGTGTTTTAGATTAGAGTGCCTTAGGTTAGAGTGTTCTATTCTAAGGTTATAGTAATTTAGGTTTGAGTGTTAAGGTTAAAATATTCTAGGATTAATGTACTTTAGGTAAAGGGTAAGAATGCTCTAGGGTTAGAGTTCTTTAGGTTATTAATAATTTAGAGTATGTAATTGTTAAGAGTTTTCTAAAGTGTTCTGTTCTAAGGCTAGAGTAATTTAGGTTAGCGGGTTAGGGTTAGAATGCTCTAGGGTTAGAGTGTTAGCGTTAGAGTACTTTAAAGTGTTCTATTCTAAAGTAGAGCGTTAGAGTATGCTAGTGTTTTGAGTGTGAAAAGATACGAGTACGTTAGGAGTAGATTAAGTAAGTACAAACGTAGATTTTAGATTCTTTTTATTTTCCAAGAATCATTAGTGAAGCTTTTTTCTCTATTTCAAAATTTCTAGGTTACAAAATTTAAGATAGGGCTGATGGCCACCAAATAGTGATTCACACTAATTTTGACCATTGAAATGTGTTGAATGTTCTATGTTGTAATGACAAACCACACTCACTATTACTTGTTAATCTGTTGCAGAATCTGTAGGTCAACCCCCACTCTTAGATATCGCTCCAATCTCATCTCGAACGTAATAGAGTAGGTTAACATCAAACAAACCATCACAAGTGGAGCCTACCCCACTAACACTCGATGACATATTCCAAGAAGTTGAGATGGAACAAATGTAGGATGTTTTTTTTGACATGGATCCCATCATTGAAAACCAAGGTGGAGGAAGCATTCAAAGCAACACTGCCCCTCAACCTCAATCATCCCTTCCACATCGATGGCATGAGATGACAATGACAAAGGTGAGATGATACAAAGTCTTGCTCGTATATTACTTTACAATATTGCAAAAAAAATTGTTCTTCATACAGCTTTGGCAATGCTTAACTTGCAGTCTATTTATGGATGGTCTGACACGAATGTCACAAAGCTTTTAAGGTAAATATATTATATACCAAGCTCATATAAAAGTTCGATAATATGATCGATGTGTTGATGCGTTGCTCTTGTTTAAATTGTTTGAGTGCTATTTATAGGTTGCTCAATGAGCAAATTTTGCTGCAGGAAATCAAATACCCCCTACTTGACTTGCCGCCATAAAGTTTCTTACCAACTTGGGCATGGATTATAATAAAATCCATGTATGTCCTCATGATTGTATACTCTTTCAAAATGAGTATGAGAATTTGAAACAATGTTCCAAATGTGGATCAAAGAGGTATAGAGAGGACACACAAGGAAATTTTATCTTTGCAAAGATTCTATGACACTTTCCTATCATTCCAAGAATAAAGAGAATATTTAGGTGCAAGTCTATAGCAGCTTTGATGACATGTCATCAAAACACCATAACCAAAGATGATGTGGGTGCCTGCTGACTCTCTTGCATGGAGGCACATAGAAGAAAGATGGCGTGCATTTAAAAAAGAGCGTTGTTGTGTCAGTTTTGGTTTAGCAATGAATGGAGTCAAACCATTTGGATTACGGAGTTCGTCATGGAACAAGCGGCCTATTTTCTTGGTGAACTATAATATTTCACCATGGATAGCAATCAAGAAGGGCCATCTGCTATTGTCCCTGATTGTCCCATGGAAGTATAAGGCAAAGAACATGGATGTCTATGTGGCACCACTTCTAGAAGAGCTTCAAATCTTGTGGACAAGGATTGATGTGGTTGATATGTCCCAACCAATCGAACAATGACATGCTCATGTACAAAGCATTCTCATATGGACCATGCACAATGTAAACGGGAGATAAAGCGGCCCTAAATGAACCTTAGGAAGTGATGAGACGTGAGAAGGTGTTTAAATGAAAGCTTTTGTATAGAATCCCGAAAACATTGAACCGACTTGTAACTGATTCCTTGATAATGACAAATGGTGTCTTATGCCGCAACGATGCGTGTTCTATGTACTCTCAATTTATTGGAGTATGAAAGACTATGTTTGTGAGTCAATATGAGAGAGATTGTGAGTAAGATGTATTCGATGTTCAACAATTCAGTAGTCTGTGTTAATTGTAATTGTTTGATGTGTTCATGTCTCTGGCGTTTGTTCTATGATACACTATGGGCATCCTGCAAGTTCTAGTCTTGATTCCATTTAGCATTTAGGTATATGCATGTGATGAATTTGTGTCCGCATGTATGGAAAATATGAGGAAGGAAGTACGTCGCGACGGTGTTTCACCAGGTAGCAGAAGAGTCAATTTGCAAGGGAAGAAAATGCTCTTGGGAATTCTAGTTGAGAAGCAGAGGAGAGTTTAAACCTGATTAGTTTCATCATGAGGAGGAGCATGGAGAAATGTTAGAATCAGATTCAAAATATGAGAAAACATCTGAAAAGGGAGAAGAATAGGAATTCAATTCAATAGCCCTAGCTCAAACAACCGAGGAATTTATTCCACCAGTCCAAGATGCAGTGGAGAAGACCACAATTGCTCAAGAGCATAATGTAGCAAGTCCTTTATCTCCCTAAGTTGTCTTGAGTACATTGTTGGTTTTAAAGGTGAAGAGAAGATTGTAGTTTAACCCTTTAAGTGTGAGGCATAGAAGAGTAGTAACAATGTAAGCAAACCCAGCCCAACAACCCACCAACCCTACGATTAAGGCAATCAAATTCAAAGGGGAACCCAAAGAGGACCCTTACTGCCATGTGGCTCATTTTCAAACCAGATGGGTGCCTAGTGAATGTGAAGGGATGTACGTGGATGCAGTCAAGTTAGCTCAATTTGTTACTATCTTAGAGGGAAAGGCTATGAAGTGGTATAGCCAATATGGTGCAACCCACTTTGCAAACTTTGATGCCCTTAAGGATTCCTTTCTAGCTAGATTCAGAAGGGATAAAAAACCACGTGATGTCTTGAAGAAGTTGAAAAGGATGAAACAGGGAGATGCTAGTAGAAGAGTTTGCTAAATAGTTTAGAACTATGATATCAAGGCTAGTTGGAGCAAATAGACCTGCATGGGAGATTTTGACTGGGTATTTCCTCAAAGGCCTCAAATAATAGATGAGGGAATAAGTGGCTAATGTGGATTTAGCCAATGAGCTACAGACCTTAGTAACAACAATAGTAAGGGTGTAAAGAGATTGGGCTTGACAAGGAGAAAGAAAAGAGATAGTTTTGATTCAGAGTCTCATAGTATTTTTGAGTCAAATCCAAAATCATAGATAGATTCATATTCAGACTTAGATTCAAGTTCAAAATCTAATACTGGAAGAAAGAAGAAGAGGAGAAACAACTCACCTTTCTCAGAACACTCTTGATGCCTCGCAAAGATAGCTGTAAGACAAAGCTCTTATAGGACTTTGCCATGGCCATGGCCCTAGGCCCTCCCTAAATACCCTCAAGAAGTAGATTCATCCAAACTAGTCTATCAATAATTGGGAGGTTAACCATGTCCAATACCTCCCTAATAATTATTACCTCTTCTTTGAAAGTACCCCTTCAAGTCATAGGCAACAGTCATTGGATTATTAGAACACACCCATTTCTCTCTTTAGATGGTATTCTAGCTTCAATCCTAAAGGGGACAAACCTACTAAGGTGTCTCTATGGGTAGTCTTTGTAGATTACCTTGTTCAATAGTATCCATGATTGGGGAAATTGGGGGAAATAGGTAGAGTTATTGGTCAAAAGGACCGAGTGGGATTTAATCCCAAATGGAACCCTCAATTATTGATAGAGGTTGATCTCAATGAAGATCTTAAACAAGAGATTTCCCTCAAAAAATCTCAGGAAGACCTTTTGCACATTCAAAATATACTCTATAGGAATCTGTTGCTTGTTATCATTGCATGCAACAATGATATTTGGTCAAAAATTGTCCCATCCTTCACCCTGTTGTCCCACCTGCTCAGAAGAGCACAGAAAAGAACAATGCCTTCCAACGTGCCGAAAGAAGACAAGGGGGGTGAGGAAGGGGTCAAAGACAACAACACCTAATGGTGAAAAATAGATTTTCCCCTCTTCTAGAAAGTGTATTTGATCCCTTTGATCATGATTATGAATCCACTATGTAGCAATCCTCTCAAGGTAAGGAGCAGTCAGCCCCCACCTCTCCTCCACCTCTCCTAATAAATCAATGTAGGCTTCATCCTCTGTAGAATCATATCTTAATTCTTCTCAAAAGGAAACTGATAGCCCTTGCAACCAACCCAGACGATCCATTGATTCCTCATGAGGTGATGATAAATCTAGGGTTCCTAGTACTCAACAAGAAATATTGTGACTTCTATTTTACGGATAAATCTTTGTAATAGATGAGCAGAGGCTACAAGCTTCCAGATTGTATCAACCTGTCATTACCCATCTTTAGTTAGAGCTCCCAAATTATTAGTTTTGACCACCAAAAACCTTGGCTAAGGTATTAAAGACAATTTTTGTAACTTATTATTAAGCTTTTGGATAATGAAATACACAGCGTGAGCTAACGACGCTCATTCTCCCCTTATCGCACTTCCTACTCCCTCTCCGGTTGTCACATTGTAGTCATGTTTGTTGCGTTGAAACTGTAGGTAATAGCTCTAAGCATTGACGTAAACACATCACGATATTTTGTAGCTTTTGGCATCGTCGACCCGCAGCCTGATTTCATAATAAGTAGGAATTTACACTTCAAAATGAAAAACTAAGCATAGGCGGGGTATTGGGGCATCATTGCTAACCATTTAGGTGCATTCTGGGTCAAAAATGATTAGGTCAAAAATCCAATGCTATTAATAATCGCGATTTTGGCACTTGACCTAAAGTGGGATTCGAGACCATAAGCATGTGTGCTTAGGTCTTATAAATATGTCGTAGAAGTTTCATTACGTTTGGATGTCGTTTGATGCTGTAACAGATGTGATTTGTTTGCCGATGAGCGATTGGCTTTTAGTGATTTCAGTTACTTGAGTGTAGCTTGAGTTAGATGCGAGTTGTTTGTTGTTTTTTGAGAGATTGACAACCTCTTGTAGCCTCTATGCACTAGTCGCGTCAGCTTCGTCCCATGGATCGGCAATTTAATCGTGGTTCTCGCTAAATCTGCAATAAGATAGGAGTGAGGTTAGACACTCGTCCCACATTTGGCGCCGCTGCCGGGGATCAAAGAGACCTAAACTAGAAAAAAACATGAGCGCCTTGTGAAGTTATCCTTTAACTTCCTCTAGGATCTCCTAGAGTAAAAACTTTCTTTTTAGAAACCGCATAGCTTAAGATTGTCGTCTTTTGCTGTGTAGAGGTAGCTTGGAAGTAATTGTACTTACTGAGTGCCTTTAGGATTGTAGGATTGTAGAATTAGATTAGGATTTTGAGAATGATTGACCGACAAAACAAGAATTAAGATCAATGCTTAGGGAACCATACAAAACAAGAAAACGAGTGTTTGTGAATTCTTTTCACAACCCCGTTGCGTGAGAACCTAGGAGTAGGGTAAGTAGAATCCGAGGTGGATTTCAGAACATTGCTCTCTCCGAAAGAATCATTGTGAGTTGTTATTTGAAGTGCAAAATTTCAGGTCTATGATTAGAAATAGCACGAAAAGACTCCAAACCACTCAATCCCACTGGAGAGTATGCTTGAAAGTTGTAGAACCAGTGGGTAAGTTCAAGGACACATTGAGGTAAAAATTTAAAGAGTTTGCAAAACACAGATTATTTACTTTTTCTTGACATTTTAGGACAAATTAAGCTTTGATTTGATTCATAGGCTTAAAATAACTCATGAAAAGACTGTCCATTGAAAAAGTGCAAAAAAATGTTTATTTTAAGCCTGAAGTAAATAATCACAATTATTTACTTTCAGCTCAAAATTGACCAAGGTTGATACGAGTGATTCATTGCATGTGTACAAACAACTTTTGTAAAGGCACAAAAGATTTGGATCACCAAACTGACAAGAAATTGGGTAAAAACTAAAGTTTGTATTGACTTTCTAAAACTTGAGTATAAATTGGAAAAAAATTTGTCCAAACTCAATGAAATTTGCTTCATAGGCTTATATTGATGTGATAGACATATGTACATGCTCACTTGACCAAAAAGATGTAAAAAGTTACCAGTTGTAAATAATCGTGATTATTTACATCTGTCCCATTTTTCAACTTTTTTGACTAAGTTAGCGTACCACTAGTTTTACCATGTTGTAATAAGCCCACAAACCAAATTTGGATCATTCGATTGAAAATTGTGACCAAAATTGCAAAGTCAGTTTGCGGACACAAAACTGATGACCATTTGACCAAAAATAGTCCAAACTTGATGAAACTTGGCTAGAGACCTTAAGTTGAAGTGCTTAACAGATCTGTGTCAAGATTGGGATAAAAACTTGCAAAAAAATAGCTAGAGTAAATAATCGCGATTATATACATCTGCTTTAAAAATTGACAATCTTGCACATTTGAGCATACCACAAGGTCAAGCATATCAAGTAGACCACACAAATCAATTTTGGTGAAATTTGGATCACAAAAGTGAGACTTAAGCCAGATTCTTGAAATCAGAGTCTCCGGACACGAAACAATTGATTAACTTGAACAAGTTTTGTCCAAACTTGGCAAATCAAGCCAAAAAGTGCAAAAAGCTGACAAAAGTAAATAATCGCGATAATTTACTGCTGCTACACAGAGACACCAATCTCGAATTTTGAACTTGTACAGTTTTAGACCAACATAATACAAGGCCACTGGGAAATTTTGGGTTCAATCGGATCCAAATTGGTACATGTTCACTCAGTTTTCAAGTTGCAGGATTAGTCCTTTGATTTTTTGCCAAGTCGAATCTGAAAGTCTCAATTGCTGACTCAATTAGCTCAATTTGCAGTGATACACATAGATCAATCACAATAGCTAGAAAAAACTATACGGTCTTTGTGAAAGAATAGCTAGCTAGATCAAATTTGTACAGGAATCAGGTTGCAGCCAAGGAATCGACAGCTTGATAGAAGTTGCAATCAAGTCAAGTGGAAATTGATAACAAGTCAATCAAAAGGTAAGTACTCTATCCAAGGCTTCACAAGTCTTTATGAACCTTATATCTAGTCGTGTACTAGGAAATCAAGGCATACTTAGTAAAACCTCCAGTAGAGTATCCACTAAAGAAAGCGTGAATCAATGCAATTCCTGCACACTATTCTTGAAGAAGTTTCTCTATTGCACTCGACTGCCTCAAGCTTTCAAGCTTCCATCTCCTACTTGGGAGGGCTGCACGCGTGATGACGGAAGCAAGGATTGAGATCGGACTGCTCTAATACCAGTTATTGGGAATGGGTGGTGTGTGCAGAGAGCTTAAGGTGGTTTGAAGCTTGGGAAAACCATGGCTATACACAGTAGATAGAGAGAGAGAGAAAAAGAGAGAGAGACTCACACTCAATAGACCATAGTGTACATACAATATATTTACAACATATGTTATAATTCATATACAAAAGGAAGTGTTTATATGCAAAAGGTCTCGCAGCCAATATCCAACAGCTCATATCTCCAGGCACCTTTTCAAAAGGCTACACACATATATGTAATATGTGTCACATAAAAAATGAACTAGGTGTCGAAGGAGTTCCCATGCCCACCTTTCATCTTTTGTAGAATTTTGAAGGTTCTCTAGGGATATTCCATAGTGGCATTCTTTGACCAAGAAGATCCAAGATAAAGATGGCTATGGATAACACATTGACCAGTACCTAGTTAGTTGCATCAGCACATAGGAGGTCCTCAAGTGAGGTGGTGACCTATTTGTCTCGCAATTGTGAGGCCCAAGGCATGGTATGAGTTTTAAAAAAGGACACAAGCAAAGGCGAGCTTGACAGGGATAGAGGTGATAAAGATTCAACTCAGGAAATTGGCATGGCACACATGGCAATGGCCACTATGGCCAATATGCTAGATTTCTAGTCAGATGGCCATTTCTACAACTTTCTTTTGCTAAAGAGAGGCTTGTGAGCGGCAAGGAGGAGCAACATGAGCTCTCTATACATGATTTGGACCCATGTGTTGGAGTTCAAGTTATTGGCGTTTGAATTCATAATTCATAGTTCAAGGCACATGCATTTGGCAAACTAGCATGGCATGTAGAAAACACTATGGATGTAAAAATCCATTGGGATTATGGACATGATGTATTCCAAAAGGTCATTGTATAGAAAAGTTTGGACATGATGTGTTCATAGTTCAAGAATTGGGGATTTTTGGGTGTAGTGTGCCTGTAATTCATTTTTTTGTGAGGTAATCAATGCTCAAGATGGAATTCTTCTGAAGTAAAAGGTTGGTGGTAGAAAATCCTTCTTCATTGACTTGGTCTTCCTACATATGTACATTACAAGCCACACAGAGGGTGTTAAATTCTTAGCATCTCCAGTGAATAGCCCATTGTGTTCCTTGTATTTATTTCATTTTTACATGTTTTTCTACTAATTCTAGGTAGGAAGATTCTTTAGGGGGTTACTTATCGACCTCAAAGTAGTATATAAGAAGCACCCAGGTCCCATTGTAATATTATCTAGTTCATCTCTCTCTCTCTCTCTCTCTCTCTCTCTCTCTCTCTCTCTCTCTCTCTCTCTCTCTCTCTCTCTCTCTCTCTCTCTCGCTCGTGTATTCTCTCTTGGCTCTACGCTTTTGCATTGTTGACTTTGACATATACGACAAAAATAGCACTATTTATGTGGATTTTAATGTTTTTGAGAGACCATGGAGTCGGTTGGGAGCGGGTGGGGGGCACTATATGTAAAACCTATATATCATGTGCATTTAAGGAATATTTATAAAACCTCTTAGCTATGAAATTTTCACCAATAAAAGGGACCCTTTTTCTATTCTATCTATAAAAAAACATGTTAAAAATTATTTTTTCAATACTCTATTGTATGTGAAAATGTAAGAGAATATAGAAAAAGAATAATCCCTTTTGTTGAATTCATGTGATAGGCATTTTTTATTGTAGTGACCCCACTCCCCCCCCCCCCCCCCCCCCCCCCGAGACCATGGATGAGTGCTGGAATGGAGTAATGATATATATTTTTGTCGGTTTGCAAACAAAAATTGTAACTTCGCTTGTGAAGAGTGTGTAGTGCATGTGGAGTGAGAGGGAGGAGAAGAGCAAACACATAGTGTTGGTGGAGCTCTTAGTGAGTATTTGAATGCCTCACTACTACTTACTGTTCTATATGATCAAAAGAATAGATAAGGTTAGTATGGTCAGTGTGATGGGAATCCGGCTTGGCTTGAACACTAACAATCTCCCACTTGAAGGTCAACATGGCCCAAGTGGCCTATGTATGTACATTTGTACAATCATGAAGCATTCAAGTGGCTTCACTCTACACCCATCATCTTCGTGCAATGTGCAAACCACTCTAAGGATGGGCTATTTGTGAGAGCATCTATAGGCTTTTCATCCATGTGAGCCTTGACTATCTCAATGTGCTTGCTAGCCAATATGTCATGTATCACATGATAATGAACTTCTATGTGTTTTGACTTGGAGTGAAACATAGGGTTCTTTGCTAATGCAATTGCACTCTAACTATCACAATGCAGCAATGTAGTCTCAGGAATGCCAAGACTTCCCATTAGACGAGCTAACCATATAGCTTCTTTGCTAGCATCAGAAACTACCACATACTCCGCCTCTGTGGTCGAAGATGATGTACAGTTTTTGAGACATGATCTCCATGACACGGCTGCTCTAACAAACAAAAAACCATAATCAGTAGATCTTTGACTATCTATACAACCTGCATAATCAACATCCATGTAACCCACAATGGATGGATCACTATTTTCAAAGAGTAAGCACTTGTCTGTTGTACCTTTTGGATATGTCAAGGTCTGCTTCACCACTTCCTAGTGCTTTCTACAAGATTTGCCATGAATCTGCTGATCACCTCCATGGCAAAAGCAATGTTCGGTCTCATGGTTTGGCCACCATGGCTAAGACGACACCTTAGCCATTTTTGCTTTCAAAGCATCAGACTCGGGATCTTCATTCTTACTAATTTCTCATATGCTTGCATTAGGGTACTCAATGCAGCCCTCCCCCCTACATATTAAAATGTTGCAAGACTTTGTGGATATATGTTTTCTAGTATATTGCACGCTAAGTGACTTCTTCAAGATGGAAATCTCATCTTTAGACTTCCCAACAATGAGAATATCATTCACATAAAGTATCGGATGATAAGTGAACCATCGTTCAACTTTTGGGTATACAAGTAGTGATATTCCTAGCACTTTGCATAACCTTGGGACTACATGTTCTTGTCAAACTTCATGTACCAATACCTTGAGCCCTGCTTTAAGCCATACAACACCATATGCAATCTGGTGAAGCGAGCTTCGGAGCTCTGCCGTTCACTACCACTCTCGACCCCTGCCGCACAC
Source organism: Adiantum capillus-veneris (assembly GCF_014529385.1). Lineage (NCBI taxonomy): Eukaryota > Viridiplantae > Streptophyta > Polypodiopsida > Polypodiales > Pteridaceae > Adiantum > Adiantum capillus-veneris. Next base: position 30,876,749 of record NC_140937.1, on the reverse strand, counting down.
TACCACTAGATACTGCACATTGTTGCCTCTACCACCGGTGGCAAGTGGCATTTTGTTTGAGCCACCCCAACCCCTCTTGATCCTCCACATTGCACCACCAAATTACAACCCCCTCCTCTCTCTCCACACACACACACACACACACACACCTCCCCCCCCCCCCCCCCCCCCCCCCCCCCCCACCTTCTCTCTCCCTCTCTCTCCCCACTCTTCCTCTCCATTTCTCACACAGTCTCTCTTGATTTATTTTCCTCCCTCTCCTTTCTTTCTCAATATGCCTCTCTCTCTCTCTCTCTCTCTCTCTCTCTATATATATATATATATATATATATATATATATATATATATATATATATATATATATATATATATGTATATATATATATGCACCTATCATAGGGAGCATCGTCTCTATCTATCCATCTCCATTTCTCTTTCCTAATTTTCTTAATAGGTAGCCTCTTTCTCTCTCTCTCTCTCTCTCTCTCTCTCTCTCCCTCCCTCCCTTTGTGGTGACAACTCTCTCTGTACTCTCTTCCTCCCTGCTTTGCGGCACCCGTCAATTTTCTCTCATAGCCTACGGATGGTGGTATCCAGACAATGCTAGTCGCTACTACAACACTCTAACGGCGTGCTCGACACTGCTTCACCATCTCTTTCTCTCTACAATTGTGAAAAGTATTCAACTAATTGGATCCACACATTTGTATAAATAGAAATGGGAGTATTCCAAAACTCCCAAAGTTGGAGCGAGAGTAAATGAGTAGTGAAGGAGGGATACTTACCTCCTATTCATGAAAAAATAAAGACAAGTAAGTTCTTTAGCATGAAACAATATAGCTTATCCCTAGAAGAGTACTACTCAAAGTTTGTAAATCTTAGACATTGCAAACACCAATAACCATAGACTAGTAGGCGGCTCACTTCTATCAAGGCCTCAGGGCACCAATTAATCCTAGAGTAGAAGTTATGAAAACCACCATTGTACAAAAAAATTTAATGTGAGCTAAGGGCTTAATGAAGGAGCAAGGGATTAAAAAAATAGTTGAATGGAATTAGGGCTTTCATGGTGCTAAGCAACCAATAAGATTCCACAACGATAGACAACCACAAGGAGCTTATGCTGTTAATGCCCAAAATCCTCTATGCTTGGATGTTTGATGCTTTGAATGCCACATCACCACAATAGATGCCCACATTTATCTGATAAAGTAATGTGGCAATTGAGTCAGACCAAAGACACCACCTTGGTGGGTGTAATGGTGGAAGAAATGTGGACGCGATAGAGGGCAAGGAAGAGCAACTAGGGCCTTTGAAAGAGGTCAAGGAAGGAATTCCCATGCACATGGAACCTTAGGGAGAGACCTACTTTTGAAGAAGAGAGAGCAACTGTTTATGTAGTTATTGACAACTCTAGAACACAAAGATAGTTTCATATTCAAGCACCACCCATATATATGTTTACCTTTGATCTAGTTGGAGTTCACATCATGCATGTGACAACTTATGGCTTTCCATTTGACTCTAGAGGGCTGACGGGAATGGGATCATGCTAGCTAGGGTGGATGAAAGATAGACATCGTGCACACAAGTGAGTGTGTGTTGGCTAAATTATCACTCGAGCGAATTAGGCTCCAAGATCAATTAACTTGGACTCATAAACACGACCTTGAGCATTTGCTAAGCCATCACAAGCTCACTATAAACAAGAGAGATGTAATGCGAAATAGACTTATGTTTATTCATTCATGAAATGAGCTTTAAGTAGCTCTACAGCCTTGCACCACTGCATGTGGGATAATTCCACCTTTCCTCTCCTTGACTCATACTCTTGTACTCTAGGACAAAGATCACACTTTCCAATCCTCTCCTTGAGGTTTGGACTAGGAAGAAACTAACAACTCTGGCACACTCCAATACAAGAGAAAAAAGAACATCTTCAATCTAGGAGACAAACTATCCCTAATCCAAGAGACACTCAACACCTCCCCTCAAACAGGTGTATAAAACTGAGACCAAGCTAGTCCAAGCTATCTCCAAACAAATACAATTAAAGGGGAAAGGAAAAACAAAAAAGCTAGAGAATATCGTCGTAGACTAGAAGGCTATTTTTGCATTCTTTTTCATCTTCATCTTTGTCTTCTTTTGCCAAATAGACTTTGGGCCTTGGATTTTTACTGGTGCTACCTCTGTCTCTTTTGAAACACTTGGAAGGAAGGTGACCCTTCTTCCCACAAATGCTGCAAGTCTTTGATGCTAGACAATCCTTTGCTATGTGCCCTTCTTTGCCACACTTGAAACAAGTTTTGCTACTAGAGCCAGCTACAAAAGCTCCTCCCCCTGAACTAGCATTCCTCCCTGAGTTGATGATATATTGAAAATCTGGTGTTGATCCTTCTCCTCAATGATGGTCATGATCTGGTCAAAGCTAGGTGGTAAGGTTGCTAGAAGAATTGTAATTTTGTCCTCCTCTGGTACTGCATTGTTTACATAATCTAGTTGTGTGGCCATGCTTTTGAGGCGATTGACCAAGCTTGCAATATCTTTGTTTTGTTCCATTTGTAATTTGTATAAATCTTTCTTTAAGCTCACTTTGCTCTTCTTTTTTCTAGCTCCAAAGTCTTTTCTAGTGCTTCCTATGCAACTAATGAGGTATCACAATCATCAATTGTCATGTAGTGCAGTGATTATGATTCCTAATGCCTGCTCATCCTAAGCTTGATTTTGTGCGCGCATGGCTTGTGTCTATATGTATGCTCCATCAATGGATGATGGATCAGTGATGGTTGGTTTGATGATTCTCCATAGTCCCTTTTTCATTAAGTAACCTTTCAACTTGGTCTGCCATGTGTGAAAGCCCTCCTCGTTAAATTTCTCAAGCCCTTTCTCTTCCATTGCGCTAATAGAAGGGTCTTAGCTTAGGAGACTCTCCTAGCTAGTGTCTACTTCTTCACACAAGCACAAATACCCCTTTTGGGAATGATTGAAAATTTATTTTAAGTTATTGTGCTTGGCTCTGCAAATTTTTGAAGTTAAATGAGAGGATTTTCATTTATGTGAAGCACTTCTTCACTAGCAGTGAAGTCACTCTTCACAATAAGGATGATTCCTTTTCTTTGCTTTGGGTTTTAACACTAGTTCTGTAATTAGACACTTAAGTGTCCCGAGACACTAAAGTGTCCTATTTTTCTACCATGTTTTGGCAATTTATTTGTCAAGCTAGAAAGAAGTTTTTGACACCTTTCTTCTACCATAGACTGGTTATGAGGGAAAAAAAACATTGGATTTTTCTCCATATCAAAATACAATCTGTATGGAGAGAATTCTCGTAAGTTCTAAGACATAAATTTTAGTAAAATTTCAAGCTGTTTTGCCAAAAAAATCATAAAATTATTATATCTTTTTGTAGAGCTGGCCTTTTTCATGTTTATAAAAGCCAAGTGTTAGAATTTAGTGTTACAAAACAATGGAATGTAGTTCAAAGATAAGTTTTCAAGTCAAATGTAAGCTATAGACATAACTTCATACTTAAGCACGTGCTGAATAAGAGCATAATTTTGGTCTTTCAAAGGTACCCTCATGAAATTGGTACTATTCTAGTGCAATTTGACAACTAGAAATGACTTTATATGTTTAAACCAAGAAACTACATATTTTTTGGGCTCCCTAACTCAAGTAAATCTCGTTGCTTGAACTCTATCTTGAATTTTTTATCGTGCAAAAACTCTTAAAAATCTTGAGTTCTCCATAATAACATTGAAACCAAGGTTTTAAGCACCCCATTTGTGTATGTACCATGTACTTTGATACATTTAGCTGATCTACATGGAAAGTTTGATATTATTTGAGGTTTTGAATGCTTATGTCTCAAGAATGAAAATATGAAAGTTTTCTCTTATGCAGTTTTGAATATTTAAAATGATCCAATACTTGTTGCATACCAAAGCCCTTCTACTTGCCACTTTGAGTGCTCAATGGAAAGGGCAAGAAATTTATCACTTTCTAAAACTCACAAATACATCAAAAACATATTCTTCTTTGTATACAACGATATGCTTGAAATGACCATATCAAACACATGGAACTTTCCATCCTTTTATATACTTCAAAGGCAATTTTTTCGCACATGAAACTTTCAATTATCTATAGAAAAACTGTGGAAAAGTCACCTAAAATTTTCTACAAGGTCGCTTCATTTTTTCTTGAGCTTATAAAGGAAATTTTTTCAAAGCGTCAATCGCAGTCTTAGGAGGGTCAACTTGATGAGTATAGTTCTTGATCATGATAGATTCTAAAATACAAGGTTATATTTTTAAAAGACCTCTAGCTAACATATTTAAGCATATCAAGAGGGTTTTCTTAAATAAACCATCTAATGCAAGTAGCATTTAAATTAAGTTTGTTAAAAAAGGACACTTAAAGTGTCCTGTTTTGGTACCAAACTAGTGTTAATACCTGTGGAAGCTTCAAAGTTCTTTTTGTTGGCCTCTTACTGCTCCACTTGCTCATAATATGTGGCAACACTCCAAGAAAGTGATGTGAATTAACACTTTAGGATTTCTTGAATTACTGGGGGAGTAAGCCATTGGTGAGGGAGTTGAAGGGGAAACTTGCTTCTTTTGAAGCTTGAACCAAAATTTGCACCAAATTTGAAGCAGTGGATCTTTTTTAAAGGTCTTTGAGCAATCCTCAAAGAAGCCTTTTGAAGCTTTTTCCTTGATTCTCAAAAAATAAACTTGAAGCTTTGAGGTTGCCTTGGCCTTGAATGGCTTAGGGCTCTATAGATTTTTTGCATAAGTTTCATGAGATCTGGGCTTTATAAGGAGCTGAGCATCAACCACAGGAATGGCCCTTAAATTCCTTGAGAGAATGGGAAAAGGGCATGGGAACTGGCCAAACACAGGCAATTTGAGTAGGCAGCACTGCCGTGGGAAGGGGCCCCCTATATGGGCGGACCCAAAAATTGGTTTAGTTTGACTTACCACCAAGAAGAGATCCATTGGGCGGTCGAAAGCAGAAGGCACTGTGGTCGATTGATGGGAGCAAAAGCAGGTAGGCGGGGCTAGGACGATCAGCCTGGGAAGACCTTCAGGAAAGCGTAGTCAGTTTGAGCAGTTGGCCAAGCAGTAGCATTGAATGCTCCCTTAGGTACATGCACACACACACACACTTATACCCCCCCCCCCCCCCCCCCCCCCCCCACACACACACACACACACACACACTTTTGAGCCATGGATCTACAAGAAAAACTAAAAAATGGAGCTTTGCAAGTTTGAATTTTGTTCAAAGCGTTAATTGAACAAAGTCTAGCTCAAAATTGGTGTGGATGGGCTTGATTGAAAGCTCTCAAGACAGGCTACGCAGACACACCAATTGCAAATGGCAGTTTTTCTAAAATGAGGAGTAGGTATTGAGTGCAAAATGCAAGTTCCTTTAAAAAATAAATGAATTCTAATGCTAATTAAGCTTCCAATTAGCCAGTGAGTAGTGGCCCAAGAGTCTTTAACTCAAGAACATGCTCATGCTAGCCAATGGAATACTAATTAGGCATGTGATATTCAATAGAAGAGAAAACCTAATGGATCTAGCTAATGATGATTAACAAATGTTAATTGTACAGATGGGCAAATGCATAATAGCAAACATAGCTAGCATACACATGCTTTGATACCACATGATGGGAATGGGATTGTGCTAGATAGGGTGGATGAAATATAAACATCATGCACACAAGTGAGTGTGTGTTGGCTAGATTATCACTCTAAGTGAATTAGGTTCCAAGATCAATTAACTTGGATTCATAGACATGATCTTGAGTAATTGCTAAGCCATCACAAGTTCACTATAAACAAGAGAGATGTCATGCAATATAGACTTACGTTTATTCATTCATGAAATGAGCTTTAGGTAGCTCTACATCCTTGCACCACTGCATGTGGGATAATTCCACCTTTCCTCTCCTTGAATCATACTCTTATGCTGTAGGACAAAGCTCACACTTTACAAGGGCTATGCAGATGACGGATTTCTCTCTCTTTATCTCTATACTATCAATAGAGCTACTATATATCACTCTTTATTTGGCAATCTAAATAATGCTATTGTTGAGCATAAATTCTCAACTAGGGGGTGGGCAATGATGGTGCAACCAAAGATGGTCAACCCACAAAGAAGCCTGAAGTAGGTATACAAAAGCTTGTATGCTTGGCTATGCAACAAGTGAATGTAGATAACAAGGTATGGAAGCTCTATGCTATGTTGTTGATGGACATGTCATTGAAGGTTGCTTTGTGAGGTGATGTGCTTTGGTTACAATGACTACATGATGTGGATTATGCCATGGAAACCTCTCTAGAAGGTGGCTAGACCATTGTAGATATTGGAGGTGCTTCAAATGGTAATATACATGCCTATTCTATGTACAAGGAAGGCTTATGGGTGTGTTGACTAGGGGATAGGGGTGTTGTGAATACCATGGGCTATAGAGAGGCAATTGTGTGGGTGTTCCTCATTTCCCCTCTCCAACATAAACAAGATCACACAAAAACAAAGGATTCTTTTTCTTTAATACTAGTGCATGCAGCCATAATACCCATGGATGCATATTTAATTAATTCTAGACTTGTTGGTAGGCTTAAGATTATTTCTTGATCCTTCATTGTTGTAGATCAAGGATACGAGCTCCAACATGAATGTCTTTTGTCTCTAAAGATGTACCTTGATCAGGGAATGCTTAAAGAAAACGTAGGTGAAACCATCTACGCTTTTGTCTCTTAAGATGTACCTTGATCAGGGAATGCTTAAAGAAAACGTAGGTGAAATCATCTACGCTTTCATCTTAAATGTATGTGGCACTACACAAGACACTGGTATGGACAAAAGAATTCATGATCCTATTGTTATTCAACGGCTGTTGAAAACATCGTGCTTGGCAATGCCCTTGTCAACATGTATGCCAAATGTCTTCTACTCCAGTATGCAAAAAACGTGCTTGAGGAGCTACTCATTTAGAATGCCCTTTCTTGGAGTCTTTAGGTTGCGGCATATGCCCAATAGGCGCATGAGTAGGAAGGTCTGGCCTATGTTTAGAGGATGAACAATGAGGGAATCTCTCCATCTGCAATTACCTACCCTTGCATGTTGAACTGTGGTACTACGCCAGACAGTCATATGGACAGAAGTATTCACCATCATATTATTAGTCAATGCCGTACTTGGAAATGCCTTGGTCGACATGTATGCCAAATGCGGAGTACTTCAAATTTCACAGAAAGTACTTGAAGAGTTGCCTCTCTTGGGATTATTCTGATTGCATGATATGCCCAATAGGGTTAGTGCATGGAAGCTCTAGGTTGTTTTCAGAGGATGCAAAATGAGGCCATCTCTCCATATGTAATAAACTAAGCTTGCATTTTGAAGGCCTATGGCACTATGCAAGACACTGATATCGACAAAACAATTCACAACGACATTAGTCAGGGGCTGTTAAAAGAGAACCTCATGCTTTGGCAATGCTGTTGTCGATATGTGTGCCAAATGTGGTGTACTTCAGAAAGTGCAGAAAGTTCTTGATGATCTACCTATCCGGGATTTTGTCTCTTGGAATTCATTGTTTGCAAGATATGCCAAACAGGGGCAAGGCCAAGAAGCTCTAGCTATCCATAGTAGATACAAAGTGAGGGCATCTCTCCATATGTAATCACTTATGCTTGCATCTTGAAGGAGTGTGCCACCACTCAAGATGTTGATATCAACAGAAGAATTCATCATGAGATTGTTAGTCAGGGGATGCTCAAAGAAAACATGGATGAAATCACCTACGCTTTTGTCTTGAAAGGCATGTGGCACTACGCAAGATATTGACATGGGCAAAATAATTTACGATCGTATTGTTAGTCAAGGGTTGTTAAAAAAAAATATCGTGCTTTGCAATGCCTTGGTCAATATGTATGCCAAATGTCATCTACTTCAAAAATCACAGAAAGTACTTGAAGGGTTGCATGTCTTATATGCCCTCTCTTGGAGTGTTTTGATTGCGGGGTATGCCCAACATGGGAAATCCCAAGAATCTTTGTACTGCTTTTAGAGTATTCAAAGTGAGGTCATCTCTCCAAATGCAATTACCTACGCTTGCACTTTGAAGGCAGTCGCACTCCGTAAGACGTTGATATCTTCAAAGAATTCAAAATGATATTGTTAGTCAGGGGCTTTTGAACGAATACCTTGTGTTTGGCAATGCCTTGGTTGATATGTATTCCAAATGTGGTATACTTTAGAAAGCAGAGATAGTGCTTGAGGAGCTACCTATTTGGGATGTGTCTCTTGGAATTTATCAATTGCAGGATATTTCGAACGGGGGCAAGGCTAAGATGCTATGGGCTATTTTGAGTGGATGCAAACGAGGGCATATCTCGACATGCAATCACTTACACTTGCAACTTGAAGGCATGTGGTACCACTCAAGATGTTGATACATGCAAAATAATTTACGATGATATTGCTAGTCAAGGGTTTCTGAAAGAAAACATGGTGTTTGGCACTACCTTGGTCGACATGAATGATGTTTACCTCAAAAAGCACAAAAGGTGCTTGAGGAGCCTACCCGGGATGTCATCTCTTGGAATGTGCTGATTTTTAGTTATGTCCAATAGGGGAAAGGTCAAGAAGCTTTTTAGTAGATGAAAAGCGAGGAAATATCTCTAATTGCAATCACCAATCCTTTCATATGGAAGGTGTGTGGCATTATGCAAGACGATAATATGTGCAAAAAAAGTCACAATGATATTAATAGTAAGGGACTGTTGGAAAAAATCTAGTGCTTGGCATTACCTTGGTTGACATGTATGCCAAGTGTGGTGCACTTCAAAAAGCACAAAAAAATGTTTGAGAAGCTTCGTATCTAGAATGTTGACAGTTGGAATGCACTAATTGCAAACTATGCCAAATAGGGGCATGGCAAGGAAGCTATGGGCTATTTTTAGCTGATGCAAAGAGAGAATATCTCTTTAGATGAAGTTGCCTATGATTTTTTCTTGAAGGCATGTGGCACTATGCAATACAATGATATGTGCAAAAGAATTGAAGATGATATTGTTAATCGGAGGATATTGAGAAAAGACATCATGCTTGGCAATACCTTGGTCAACATGTATGGCAAATGTAGTGCACTTCAGAAAGCACAAAAGTTGCTTGAGGAGCTACTTGTTCAAGGTGTCCTCTCATGGAGTGTTCTAATTGTGGGATATGCTCAACATGTAGGGCTAGGAAGCTCTGGGCTATTGTGTGCCAAATCTGGTGTACTTTAGAAAGCACAACCTTAGTGCTTGAGGAGCTACCTATCCGGGATGTCTCTTGGAATTCATTAATTTTGGACATGCGGCACGAAGCTCTGGGTTGTTTTTAGCAGATGCAAAGTGAGGGATTCGCTCTTAGATGCAACAACTTACACGTGCATCAACTTACACGTGCATCTTGATTGCGTGTGGCACCACTCAAGATGCTGATACATGCAAAAGAATTCATAATGATATTTTTAGTCAAGGGTTGCTGAAAGAAAACACATGTGGTGCTTGGCACCTTAATCGACATGTATGCCAAATGTGGTCTATCTCAAAAAGCACAAAAAGAGCTTAAGAAGATGCCTGCCTGAGATGTTGTCAATTAGAGTGCAGTGATTTTTAGATATGCCCAATAGGGGCAAGGAGAGGAAGCTTTGGGTTGTTTTCAGTAAATGTAGAGCAAGGACATCTCTCTAGCTGCAATCACCTATGCTTGCATCTTGAAGGCGTGTGGAACTATGTAAGACACTAATATAAGCAAAAGAATTCACAATGATATTAATAGTCAGGGGTTGTTGGAAAAAAACCCAGTGCTTGGCACTGCCTTGGTTGGCATGTATGCAAAGTGTGGTGCACTTTAGAAAGCACAAAAGTGCTTGAGGAGCTTCCTGTTTGGAATGTTGAACCTTGGAATTCACTAACTATGGGATATGCCTTCCGAGCAGGAGCATGGTGAGAATCTTTGGGCTATTTTCAACGAATGCAAAGTGAGGACATCTCTCTAGATGAAGCCATCTATGCTTGCAAATGTTGAGAAAAAAACATCATGCTTGGTAATTCCTTGGTTGATATGTATGCCAAGTGTTGTGCACTTCAAAAAGCACAAAAGATGCTTAAGAAGTTGCCTACACAAGATGTCATCTATTTTACTACATTGATTTTTGGCTATGCCCAACAGCTGGGCAGGGCCACAAAGTTCTGGGCTATTTTTAGCACATGTGAAATGAGGGTGTCTCTCCAGATAAAATTACTAGTATGATTTGGTCTTGAAGGCTATGCTTACATCTCAAATTGTTGTGGCATTATGGAAGGTGCTGATATGGGATCCACTCTTCCCTTCTAATTTTTGGCATCATCTTTTAAAGAAGGTAGCCTTCTTGGTAAGCCCTTTATCATAGCCAAGTGCATAATACTTGAGAGAGAGAGAGAGAGAGAGAGAGAGAGAGAGAGAGAGAGAGAGAGAGAGAGAGAGAGAGAGAGAGAGAGAGAGAGAGAGAGAGAGAGAGAGAGAGAGAGAGAGAGAGAGAGAGAGAGAGAGAGAGAGAGAGAGACATTGAAATTGGGGGGTAGTTTCTACTACTAGTACGTCTCTCGTCCTCTTCCTCTTCATCTTCTTCCTCTTGTTTGTCTTGTTGTCTCAGGAGGGTTCCATCAAAGCTACATAGTTCAGATCAGCAAGCAACAGCTATTGTGCGCCCCTGCCCATTATTCGCTTCATCCAAATGGACACCCCCCTGCTAGGTCTACAGCAAGGAACCACACTCACCTAATATCTCTCAATAGGTGTCATAAAATCTAATATTAAACCAAACCAAATGATTTTATCATATTAAAGTGATCACTTAATGTGGGATAATAAAGGGGACAAGGGTTAGAATATAGACATGTGCTTATGGATCTATCTCAACATGGGGCCAAGGTTAAAGGGGTCCAAACGAGAGATGATCTATCAAAGAGCAAGGCTAGCCAATGGAGCTTAAAGACCTTAGGGCTAGCTTCATTAAAGACCTCCAAAGGTTAGGTTTAAAAGTCCTTTGACCTTAGACAAGCTAGGGTTGTGTTTGATGTGGGAACCTGGCCCAAGCTTGAGGTGCTTGTTGTGCTTGCTAACTAAGGTGCTTGAGGTGCTTAATGACTAAAATGATTAAGGGGTTCAAGGTTCTCTCAAAAGTCAGCATGATCCCGAGCCCTTATTGTAGGAGCATGAGAGAGAGCACACACCCTCACACATGCAAGCTTGGTCTAAAGAAGCAACAAGGACACTTGTGAAGTTCCTCTCCATGTTGCCCTCATGGTGTGCCTAAAGCCTATTGGTTGCCCTCTCAAGGTTCCAATGATAAATTAGCTAATTTAATTAATTATTTTTGCATTTGTCAAGTCCTCTCTCTCAAAGGTGACAGGGGGACACTTGTTCCAAGGCTAGCATGGTTGCTTGATATGCACTCTACATGTGATTGGCTATGCTTGAAGGAGTCCAATGAGCTTCCACCCTGAGCTAGAAGAGGTGGTCGACCAAGCAAGGAGGGGGACCTACTTGCAGGGTATATAACACCCCCCCCCCCCCCAACACACACACACACACACACCACTCTCTCTCTCTCTCTCTCTCTCTCTCTCTCTCTCTCTCTCTCTCTCATTGTGTGAAGTGCAAAGTGCAAGAGCTCCATCTCCTTCTCCAAGCTTGTTGAGAAGGTGAGAGCCTACACAAACACTCTTGGCTATGGAATGCAAATCCAACCAAGAGCCATGCTCCAATGCTTAAGCTTGACATATTCTTCATCATTATTATGTTATTATGCTATGCTATGCAAGAAGAGTAATGATAAGTGAGGAACTATTTCTTTCTTGTATGTTACTTCTTCTTCCTCTTCCCTACCCTCATTCCCCACTACTAGCTCTCTCCACCTTTGAAGGTGTTTGAGGCATTGGGACTGAGGCCAGGGATGGTTAATGCTTTTACAAAGTTTATGTTATGCTCGTGATGCATGAATATTTCCATCTTCATTGCATCACCTAGGTCACAAGGAACACAAAGGTTGTATTGTACCAAGTCTCTCTTAATGGGAGAATCTATAATACAAAAGCCTATTGGAGGGGGGACATGCTCCACATAAATACGGTCCGCAGTTGTTGTCAAGTTCTTTAACTATCTCTCTTGCAAAAGTATTGTTCATGCCAAGTTGATTAAGTATAATTGTTATGTTTCTACCGCTAGTTAAGTTCACCCTCTATGTTCTCAAAATAGTCTCACAAAAATGCTCACTCTAATTCTCTTGATTCTGTTGTTCTCAAAGTTCGTAGGCCATTTCCATTATATTGGTATCAGAGCTATTGGTTTCTCTTTTCCTGCTTAAGAAGAGAGGTCCTTATGTTTTCCATGAAAGGTTGGACCCGTTCATTGCAATAGGGTAAGTGAGACAGGGATCTATTATCTTGGTTGAGGACTTAGTTCGAGGTACACCATTGGGGACTATAATTTTAATAATGGAGTCTCTCAGGGCTTGCCTTTGGCTTAACCATTATTGAGCTACGAGCAAGATCAATAGGAACCATAATCAACTAAGAAATGTTAGACCCTCTCCACCAATATTTGCAATCAACAGACTCTAAACCACGGGTGTGGCTACTTGAGAACTAATTTTCAAAGGTAAAGAAGAGTAGCGACTAAGGTTTTTGAGAGTACTGAAGCACAAAGTAATCAATACATAAGTATAATTAGCCTGGCGGACAATAATGAAGAGAGTAGAATGAACATTGATAACTTTGATTTTACACATGAAGGTGCTAATGATGATTCCCCCATGTTTATTAATTACCTTGTTACTAGGTCGTAGCAAGCTATGGGCAACCCCACTTTGCAAGCCAAAGTTACTCAACAACTTTGTGCTTATGGGATTTCCCTTCCTCTCCAAGAGGAGAGAGAGCTTAGGAGGCCTTTTGATGAGACTCCCAAAAGAATACTCTCTCCCATAAGAGAGGAGAAATACAAAGAACAAGAAAGAAGTGAATCCCTAAGTTCCTTTGAAGATGTGGCTCCACAAAGATGGCGATCTAGACGATCTCCAACTCCTCCCAAGAGGAAAAGATCAAACCATAGTCCTCCTTGTCATTCTAAAAGGGAAGAGAGGAAACAAAGGAAGAAAAAAGCAATAAAGATGTGACCCTCTCTCCTTCTTCTTCACCTTCCTCCTCTTCCAATGAAAGCAACATATACTCTCCTAGAGAATATAAGAGGAGAGGACATCGCAAATCCTACCCTACGTGGAGAAGGTGCCAAAAGCTCAAGAATTTCAAAGAGGGAGGAAAGAGTAACCCTTTTCTCACCTATGATGGCACCTTTGGTGCTATTCACAAAGTATTGACTTTCATCCAACAATTTGATGCAACCTTTGGAGATAAGGGCTTCGCGGAGTCCTCCAAGCTACTATGCACTTCCAAAAATCTACTCGTCAATCGTGGGCTAGCCTTCATGGCAACGACAAAGCCCCAATGACATGGAAAACTCTACGAGTTTCCATCTGAAGAAATTCCTTGCAAGCAATGCAAAGGACAAAGTGCTTATCGAATGGTGGAGTTTGAAACTTCTCTCCAACGAGTCTATCCACAACTATGTGAACAAGTTTTGGGATCTACATCTCAAGGCTACCGTCTTTCAAAGTATAGACTTCACCGAGAAAAAGCAACAATTCTTTGTGGGATTACCTGAAGAAATGGCTGAGTACGTCAACTCTCAATGACCTGGTTCTATCACCACAGTAATCCACCACACTATGGTTGCTTCACGCATTAATTTCCAACAAGGGGCTAGAAGGAATGCCAAGCCCATGAGAAGCAAAGACAAAAGTGATGCAAAGGGGAAAAGCAATGTCCAAAATTCTTTCCAAGGAAATTCCAACAACAACAACAATCGGTCCAAGGAGAAGGGAGTTTACAAAGGTAAAATTAACCTCTCTCTTGAAGATCTAGAAGCTTTTTGTAAGGACCACACACTATTTAAGTTTGGGGAGTAAGGACATGGCTACCATTCTTGCCCCCAAAGAAATGCCCACAATGAGATTCCTAGAGCTTCCGCAATCGAAGCTCCAAAAGAGGATGCTCATTGCAAATGATCACCTCTCTCCTATTCTTGGGGAAAGGTAAGGGAGCATGATGCCTTCATCCTGTTTGACCCTGGCTCTATTCACAACTTCATATCAATGGAGTTGGCCACTAAGTTGGGCATTCAAGCTTTCGAGATGGGAGATACTGTAACTGCCGATGGAGCTTTCAAGGGACAACAAGCCTCCTTTACTCACTTGATTGGGAGGTTGAGACTTTATATCCAAAGTAGTCAACAACAAAGAAGACTTTTACATCTCTCCTCTCCAACATGAGGATGTTATCCTAGGGGCACGCCCAAACCCAAGCCCAAGCCCCAGGCCCAGGCCCATGCCTTAGTCTCATGATATACTATAGACACTACTATATATATAAAGACTAGCACCTCAAGTGAGGGGAGGGCGTGTGGGACAAGTTCCTCAAGTCCTCCACCATTCCCTTCACACTTAGCCTTTGGACTTACTAAATTTAGCCTTCTTTCCAACTAGGATTCCATGGGTTTTAAGTAATCAAATCGGGAGCTGTAAAGCACGACACGTCCCTCTAGACAAGACTTTTGTTTTGAGCTATCACATGCCATATTTTGTGGCTTGGTTAGAAAAAAGGACCATAAAAACAAAAAATTTGAGATTAAATTTGGGTTGCAAACACTCAAAAAACTAGGTGAGCGGCCTTCACGGACACTCACCAACACTTCTAGCATGTTGAGGTCACATGCACCTACACTCTGATCGTGTGCTAGAGGACGATCACACAAAGAGTGTCTCCATTTATGTGGGCATCCATTATTCCTCCACCTGAGACTCTAAGCCCTCAACAATAATCCAAGGTAGTACCAATCAGGACCATATTGCATCTAGTGACTCTTTCTCTGACTACGACATCATGGAAGGTTACCCGATGCCTAATCCCGATAGTTCAAGCCAAGACATGCATGCCATGGACCCACGGTCCGGGCCGAGCGTGTTTAGCTGCTTGAAAGAGACTTTGAGTAGAGCCACTTGCTTCGAACATGGAGCTAACGATATAAATGAAGGGGGTGGGGAGTTAAATTCACCATGTAGACCCCATGCTCCTAGAGAGTGCATATGAATACTCCATTCACTGCACCCCCTGAATCTTTAGAGTTATTCCCCTTCGAGATTATGTTACCTGATGGTAGAAGCCTTGCCGAAGTGAAAGAGGTTGAGCGATATATCATTACGGATAGGGAAAAGAAAATTGAGAGCTTAGCAAGGTGTAGCAATGAAGAGAGCTAAAGGTGAAGACCCTTATGTCAACATCCATGCTAGTCAAGAAATCGAGTGCTCCTGAATTAGAAACTACTAAGGGTCAACCTATAGAGAGCCATATGGCATCTAGTTCAAAGGACATCCCTAGCACTTCAATCCTAGATGGATCATTTCTAAATGGAAATTGGGAGTATGAACTACAAACAGAGACTTTAATCAACCTATACACAGGTCACACCTATCACGTGGGTTGGTTAGATGCCCTACAATCCACAACAGGTGCTACTAGCATAGAGGGTCAACAACAAAGAGTTTGTGATGTCATCCATAGGGTTATTGAGCTGGAGAGGCAAAACAAGGGGATCCACATGCCTTCAACTAGTCTCATGAGATTCTTGGATACAAGAAAGGCTAAGCAACCAGCTTTATCACAAATGGAGACTCCCTTGGTAAGCCCGATGGATCCTCCACATTTTGTTTTGCTAGGGGTCTCAATACAATCTAATCCCACAAGGGATAGATTCACCTTTCCAAGTTTATCTCATCTTTCTCTTGATGACACCACGGCTACCATGCCTACCCCAATGATGGGCATGACCAAAACATACCATGGACCTCATTTGTTACTAAAGCACCGCTAGATGGTGGTCCAAGGCCTACAATAGTACCTAGTGTGTATCAAACATATACAACTATGGGTTCCATGCTCATCTAGATCCTACCCCTCCCAATGTTTCAACAACTTATGCTCCACGACCACAACATCCAAGACCTTATTTCAATGAGACCATCCCAGCTAGCATTAGCATGTCACATCCCACGTTTGCTATGCCCAGGGCCAGACATATGAACTTTGGTCAACCACATGGCACAACACTGTACCAAACCTAGAACCCAAGGACTTCCTATACGCCAAGCCCAATGCAAACCCCCATTCCACATACAGGTCCGAGAGCACCTGTCCCCACTATACCTGCTCACTTGGGTGACTTGGCAACATTTTCTCACGCTATCGATCGATTTATTGCTGAAAATATGCATAACACGCCTAATGGAGAGCCTAGAAGTAAGGTAGTACAAATAGCCAAGCTCACACAAAAATTTAATGGAGATGAGGATGTGAGAAATCATATCGAAGTATTGGAACAATTATGCGATTCCCTAGGAGAACACAATGACCTGCATAAGAGTAATGCTTTAAGCCTGACCTTGAGTGGGAAGGCTGGGGATTGGTATAGAACCCTAAAGGTGGAAGAAAAAACAATTTATCCTACTCTTAGGAGACTGTTCTTGAAAGAGTACATACACGAGGGAGTACTCTGGGGTGTAGCATCTCAGCTCCAAAAAGCCCAATGAGAGGAAGGAGAGTATGTGAGAGACTTTATTAGTCCCTTGAACAATTTGAATTCTCATTGTAATCCAAATGAGAGCTTCAATAATAACCAATTGCTCGATAGATTCATTAGGAGACTACGACATGAGGATATCTACAGTGGCCTAGTCATTAGAGGTATCACCACTTGGGAAGCAGTCACCACCAATGTGATCCAATTGGAGGACAATTTAATGATTCAAGGAGAAAGAGTGTCTAAATCTACTAGCTCACAAGCATCAGGGCATCAGCCAATGACCATAAAGCCTATTTTTAAAGAGCCAAAGATATATGAGATGACATTAGCAGATCTCACAAAGGCCATTCAAGAAATTCTTAGAGACAATTATGCTCCACAAAACAATCGTATGTATCTAAGAAGGGAGGAACAATGGTGCTTAGTTTGCTATGGTCCACATAGTACCAGTGAATGCCATACATTTAGAGTAAAATTTAATGGCAATTGCAATGCATGTGGGAGGTATGGTCATCAATCTAAGGATTGCGTAGTATTTAAACGTGCGATGGACAATAGACCAACCTTAGCATGGACGAACACACCTCGAGTGCCTGCATTGATACTGGCCCCACCTCTTGAACAACCGCCACAACACATGGTCCCTAGGGCCCAAAATGTTGTTCAAACAATACCCTTACCACCTCCAGTGCTAGGACTGCAACCCCCAAATCCAAGAATCACTTATGTGAATCAAGTGGGTTGTGAGCCATCTATTGCTTGTGTGGATTGCGAGGACAAGCTAGACCCTAATATTTCCTATGGGATTGATGCACTTGAAGAAAGTCCACAATACTACATGGAGGACTATTGGGGACAAGTGAAACCTACTATCAAGTAGCTACTCTTGCGACGGCAAGAGGCCAAAATATCAATTTCACTGCAAAGAGACCACCTCTCAATGCTACGAGTGTGGGGGTCCACATCATGTGGCCTAGTGTCCTATTAGACTACAAAAGAATGACACACTAATGCAAACCAATCAAGTGAGCACATCTACAATGCTGCTACTCATGTGTAATCGATGTGGCATATATCATTTGATTGGCCAATGTCCTAATAATCCAAATGCACCGAAGATCATACCATTGAACTTGATTGAGGTTACTGAGAAGCCAACACAAAGTACACATGTGGTACCAGTAAATGTACTCACACGATCGATGCTCCAAAACCAAAATTATATTCTTGAAGAAAGAGACACAACATCAATCGCCCAATCTCAAAAGAATAAGAAAATACGAAGGAAGAGATCACAAAAAGCAGTGAAGTCAGACCCCAATTCAAAGACCAACAAAGGGATTGGTGACAACCATGTTATATGAACGATGCTCAAGAGGATTTTGATTTAGGTGAGACTATGGAGAATAAAACGACCACTAGGAAAGAAACAAATAAGGAAGATGGTCATGAGCCACAATGGCCAGTATCCAAGAAAAAGATAGGAACCTACCCAAACCCTACAGAGGAGATCGAGCGAGTCAAGCAATTAATGGGTTTGGTAGAAGAGACCGAAAGGGATCTAGGGCCAACACCTAGGAAGATCCAGATTACCGACACAGTGTTCCCTACACAAAATCAACCTCACGAAGACCATAGACCACTAGCCATACCTAGTGTCATCCAAGAATAAAGTGACTTTAAGTCATGGGAAAGTGAGCGTACTCCCTTCTTGTTGGAGAGAATGTTTACAGAGGGATTACCTGACCCTATCGAAGAAATGGAGATCCCATCTTTCCCATATCAAGGGACTGAAGCCCAAAAAGTGCCGTTAAATATTGCCAAATTGATGGATTTCATGGCTTCAGAAGTTAGAACCACCATCATGTCTCGATATGGAGACCCTGAGCTATTCTTAGCTCTTCAAGCTTTCCTCGATGGAGAACTGAAAGTCGGGCTACCACAATTTGCACAGATGGATGGAGCTAGGGAGGTTCCAATAGACGAGGAACACTTAGATCCACAACCCAACCTAGATGAGAACTCTGTTGTTGAAATACCTGTTAACAAATTGGGACAATACTTTGAAGGTGATGAATCCAATGCGACCATACCAATCACTACCAAGGGATTAACTGTGAAGGGAATCCTTGATGGTGGCGTTGGGGTTAACATTGTAACTAAAAATTGATGGGAAACTATAGAAAGACTTCACCTTGGGACTACAAACATAGTGGTAAAGATGGCCAATGGGACTATTGTTAAACCTATTGGGATGCTAGAAGATCTCAAGATCAAGGTCTTTGCACACAAAATAAGGCATACCTTCAAAATTGTTATGGATTTTTCCAAGCACGCTATGTCATCTGAGATGATCTTAGGATGTCGTTTCATGAGGGAAGAAAAAATGGTGCATGACTGGTCTAAAAACCATGTCTACTTGCATTTCCAAGACTCTGTCATTCGAGTGGATCTTGTAATTAGTTAAGCACATCCTCTAGGAAACAGATTTATTGATCATAGATCCGACACCATAGTTCACTCGGCCCCATTACAGTATTGTTACATGTGTAAAAAGGACACTGATGTTGGGGAAGATTCCCCTTATGTGGATGTTCTACCTGGGACGACCGAATCTGACAATGTGGATTGGGTCCACCTAGCAGCAACCATAGACACTTGGGGCAATAGGGGGACGACCTAGGTAACACCTGAGGGGGATGAAATCCCACAACTTGTACCTTTAAATATGATATGAGCAATGCAAATAGCTTCTATTGACCTACCAGATGAAGGCTTGACAGACACTAGAACCAATAGAATCTCAAAAGACTATAGCCCACATGATTCTTTGGAGTCCGCATTGAAATCGACTCTAAGAACAAAGAATCTGAGTTAAATCTTGGTGCAAATGTGGGGACCAACCATTCAGGGCCCAATGATACCCTATATGAAAATCTATCCAGGAGAGGAGAAGACACGAGTAGCGATTCATCTAGTAACTCTTCACAGGAGGAAGGACGTAATCGAAAATAGACAAGAAGAGTAAGAGGCGACGATATCGAGCAAATGTGCGTGCTAGAATAAATGAAAATAAATCTACCGCAAAATGGCTTAATTATGTGGGGGCATGTGATACTCATCAAAAGTTGGTAGATAATTTGGGTGAATACCTTCAAATGTGGTGTAGTCCACAATCCATTGACATTGCAAAGATAGAAGCTCTAGATAAGCCAAAGTTGACTCGTACTGTAAGGAAACGACAAAATCGAGAGCTAGCTTAACAACAAAAGGAAGCAGAAGAGAAATCACAGTCCATAGAGCAACAAGATCCTACAGACTTACATCCTGCACCTGAGCATTTTAAATCATACACCATGGAGGAGCGTAAGGTTGTGTATACAAAGGCCCAAAGAACACCTATTGATACAAGTAATGGATTCTATGATGGTCTAGCAATAGTTAAGGAAATAGAGTTAGCAGACCTAGGTGAGGATTCCAAACCTATTTTCATTGCTCAAGATCAGACAGAGACTGAGGAAAATATACTCAAGGAGCTTCTCAAGGAATTCAAGGATATATTTTCTTGGACATATCATGATATGAAAGGTGTTCCACCTTCCATGGTGCAAGACATGATTCCCATGAATAGCACGGCTAAACCAGTCCAGCAACGACCCTACCCAATGAATCTTAAGTATGCAAACATTGTTCAAGAAGAGAGTGAAAAGCTTGTTAAATGCGGATTCATATACTCTACTGAGAACTCAAAATGGGTGTCTCCAATAGTTATTGTGCCAAAAAAGAATGGGAAAAAACTTAGAGTGTGTATGGATATCAAGAAGGTCAATGCCGCCACTAAGAGAGACCATTACCCATTGACATATTTAGAACATGTGCTTGAAAGAGTTGTTTTAGATGGGTACTCTGGCTACAATTAAATCACAATTGCACTAGAGGACCAAGTTAAGACTGCTTTTATAACCAAATTTGGAGTGTTCACATTTCGTGTTATGGATTTTGGCTTAATCAATGTCCCTGCTACCTTCCAAAGATTAATAAACAATGCTTTTAGGGAATATTTGAGGGAGTTTTGTGAAGCTTTCTTAGATGACCTTTGTGTTTATTCCTCTTGGAAAGAACATCTATCATATTTACAAAAAGTGTTTGAGAAGTGTAGCTTGTATCGCATCTCATTAAACCTTTTCAAATACCAGTTTTGGTTTAAACAAGGAGTCATTTTAGGGCATACAATGTCGAAAAATGGGATTTCCACATATGAGAGTAAAATTAAAGCCATTTCCAATTTGCCACCACCTAAACTATAAAGGAGTTCAAAGGTTCATGGGCCATGTTGGTTATTACTGACAGTTTATTTTAAACTTTGTCGAGATAGCTCGCCCATTGTACAAGCTTCTTAGTGAGTTCCACTAGACCGTGGAGTGTGACTATGCTTATGAGTTATTAAAAAAGGCCTTGACAGGTGCTCCCATCCTACCAATGCCTGATTGGAATTTGATTTTCCATGTGCATATTGATGCATCAAACTTTGCTATTGGGTGTGTTCTAGCTCAACCAAGAGAACATAAATTGGACTATCCCATTATATTTGCAAGTCGTCAATTAAATGATGCTGAGAGGAACTACACTACTACAGAGCAGGAAGGTTTAGCTATGATTTACGCAGTAAAGAAATTTGCTACTACCTTATTGCCAACAAGTTTTCTTTCTATGTGGATCATCAAGTGTTGTTGTATCTAGTGAATAAACCTTGTTCCACGGGAAGAATTACACGATGGTTATTAATTCTTCTTGAGTTTGATTTTACATGTCATGGTGGATCATTTGTCTTGCATAACCAATGGTGAAGCCCCTACTGAAATTGATGATGAATTTCCTGATACTTCCCTATTCCTAGTTGAGACCATGCCTGAATGGAGTGAGAAGATTGGGAACTTTTTAGGTAATAGTTTTCCACTCAAAGAGCTTTGTAATAAGGATATAGTTCAAAAATTGTTAAAGGAATGTAAACCTTATTCTCTAATTGCAGGAACTCTTTACAGGCTAGGGAAGGATGATATTCTTAGATATTGTGCTCGTGAGGATGAATTTTTATACATACTGCAAGAAGCCCACATCGATATAGCAGGAGGACATTTTTCAGGGAACTAAGTGCTAGAAAGGTGTTGCAATCAGGCTATTGGTGGCCTACCTTATTTAAGGATGTATCACTTTTTTGCAAAAGGGTGTGATGAATGTCAATGTTGCAAGATCACACAATGAAAGGATAAGATGTCCTTACATCCTATTAAAGCGACTCAACCATTTGAAAAATGGGGTTTAGACTTTGTAGGCCCGATAAGTCTGGTGGCTTGTAACACTTAGTCTCAATATAATATTGTTGCCACTGACTATGTGACAAAGTGTGCGGAAGACAAGGCAACAGTACGCAATGCTGATGCAAGTTCAACTACCAAGTTTCTCTTTGAGAACATTATTATGCGATTTGGTTGTCCCTTTGAGATTGTGAGTGAAAATGGTACTCATTTTATAAATGGAGTGATAAAGGAACTCACTACAAACTTCATGATAGACCACCATAAGTCTACACCTTATTATCCACAAGCAAATGGCCAAGTTGAGAGCATAAACAAGACTTTGATTTCTATCTTGACCAAAACAATGGAAGCTCATCGCACAGATTTGGATTTGAATCTGACATCAACTCTATGGGCTTATCGTATTGCTTACAAAGTGGATATTAATTGTACACCATTCAAGATGGTATATGGCCAATAAGCAGTTATGCCATGGGAGTTTGTAATTCCTAGTTTGTGGGTAGCTTCACAAGAAGGTTGGGATGGTTACCCCTTAGTTGAACATTTATGTATCCTTGAAAGGCTAGATAAAGAAATACAATTGGCTCTGAAAAATGCACTTGTGGAGAAAGATAGGAGAAAGAAATGGTTTGATTGACATTTAAAGAACAAGGATATAAAGGTTGGGGATAAATTTCTTATGTATCGAGTGCATAATGAGAAGAAAAAGTTGAAATATGCGGGAAAAGGACCATATAGAGTATGCGAAATCACCCCACAAGGTACCAAAACTCTTGATGGAGTTGAAACCATTGGATTCCTTAATGGGAGTAAATTTAAAAGATACTATGATCCTTTAAGCCAAGAGGAGCTACGTGCCATCCATAAAAAAAAGGCAGCCAAGTCACAAGCAGAATTGAAAAATATACAAGCTCAAGTTGAGGCTAAGGAGAGACAGCAACATATTAGACGCAACGAGAGACCAACCTCCAAACTACACATACATTTCAAGTTGAAACAGAGGAGTATTTGTTAGACTCTGACACACCTCTACAATACCCTATTGAGTTAAATAGTGCCTATGTAAAAGTGCTATATAACGCTTTATTGGACACATGTGCTAGATATAATATGTTATCATATGGAGTGTGGTGTCAGTTAGGAACCCATCACTAGCTAAGAGTACCATCCGAATCAAGGGTATCAACAAGAAAAAAACTACGATTTTTGGAACCTGGCACACTTCTATCAGTTATGACTATGAGGTCGTAGCTCAAGACTTTTTGGTCATGCCTGTTCGAACTATGGAAGGCAATATAACCTCGGATGCACGTGGATGATAGCGACCAAATGCACTATTGCTTGGGGGACTGGGAGTGTCGCAACACAGAAACCAACTCTTAGCCTTGCCACTCAAGCCATAGTCCCTGAGATATCACCTTTGTAAGGAAATAAAACCCAAAATATTGCATGTCCAAGAGGTTGAACCATATGTACCTATAGTCCAACCCTCTAAAGATTCAACTTTTGTAGTTGAAATGAAGCATGAGACACACAAGATCCATCGTAATATAAGAGAGAGAACATACAAATGGGTCCCTAAAGCTTCTTTAGCGACCATTTCTGATGCTAGAAAATAGAAGCCTTGTAAGAGACACCGCACTCACTCCAAGAAAGGTAAGAGACGTTGTGTTGGATTCTTAAACGACTATTGGAAGCCCAAGGCTACTATGAGGAGAATTATCAAACTTGGGTGCCTAAACATAGATTGTGTTCTTACTAGTCACCTATAGTCCCATGTGAGTCAGATCCTGTAAGGATAAAGTCGATTGAAGACCATGGGAAGGGAAAATCACATAATATTATACACTTGATCTAGAGCTAGTTTGGGTATCAAAGAAAGAACGATTAATTCCACCAAAATTAGAAACATGTAAGTCAAATGAAGCTTCCACCTATTCATGTAGTTCATATACAAAAATACAAACTTCGACACAACCTCCACCTACCATTGTAAATATCCATACAAACAAGTAAGGAATATCACCTCCCATTGTAAATCCATCACCTACAACAACGTTGCAAGTAAAATCATGAAAGAGTACCTTACCACCCTTGCAACTAGATGAAATGCCTAGGGTGGTGAAAAACTATTGGTCAAAGTCTTCACCCATTACAACCTAGAACAAGTGGTTTGAAAAGGTAATGAAATTATTCCAAAAGGTATGATCTATCCAAGGAAGGGGGGAGTGTTTGTTGACATCCATCATTCACTTGCTCCCCTCTTAACCTTCCTCCCTGACCTCTCAATCTCCCAATCTTAGGAAATGTATATATATAGCCCAATACTCAAGAAAACAAAATAAAAAAGTAAAAGAGCAAGAGCCACCAAACAAAAATCTGGAAACCTAAAAATTCATAATAACACATTATGCACAAGGACACGACCTTTTCACATGACCCTTATAATATTTTCACTCTAATCAAAATTTGTTGGTGTGT
Organism: Adiantum capillus-veneris; assembly: GCF_014529385.1. Lineage (NCBI taxonomy): Eukaryota > Viridiplantae > Streptophyta > Polypodiopsida > Polypodiales > Pteridaceae > Adiantum > Adiantum capillus-veneris. The sequence goes on along the minus strand of NC_140937.1, from coordinate 30,852,210 downwards.
ACAGATATGGCTAGTACGCTGTCGTGCTGTGACACGTACATAGTGGGAATGCATGCTACAAGAGTTATCTTGTAACTTTTTAGATACATAATTATATTTTCTATAATGTACATATTCATATTTAAGTATAATAATATGCTTTCTATCTCGTCCTATTATTTATCTCAAGGGTAACCTATTCTTACTTTACCATCAGAAAATACTATGGGAAAAGCGTCAATAGCTATGTATAATTGCAAGCATGATTATAAAACTTTGGCATGAGGTGTCCTTTGGAATCAAATGAAAGTCTAGGCTAAGGGGACCACACGAAGATTTTTGCTGCCAGAAATAGACCCTATTTTGATGATTTTTTTACACAAGGTTCCAGTCCAAATTGGAAAACGATTTTAAAGTGGAAGTTGTAGGTAATGAGCTACATTTTCTGTCCATATTTTTACTTTTTATTTGGAGCCACGGTTGAGGAGATATGATCAAAATACTGAACCCCAGTCTGTCCACATCATGCAGGGACATCTCATTTCAAGCTTTTCCAGTTTCACATTGGCTCTTCTCTTCTTGTGTAAACCCTTGGGGGTTCCCTTCACCTATAAAAGGGGACCTCTTCTTCCTTGAAAACCATGGAAGCACTCAAGCATTCAAGCCATTGATGAGAGGAATTCATGAGGGAATGAGTAGTAATGCCAAATTGTACTTAGCCATTAACATAAGCCTAAGCCTATACTTTCTCCTAAAGGAAGACTAGCCATTCTTGCACACTATCCTTGGAAGATCAACTCTAATCAAAGAAGGTCTTTGACTTGGCTTATCAATCAAAGTTTAATGCTCCCCTCTTCTTCTCTCTCCATCAATAATGGTGCTGAAGGGTTTGTCAAGTAAGATGTGTTCTACATTGATGTCTTCTTGATTTCGTTGTTTTCTTTTTCATCTCTAATCCAAAATATATATATATCTAATATCATCTCCTTAACCAAACCTATCTCTCTCACTCTTAGTAATTCATCCTCTCTACAAATTCTAGGTTCTCCTTGCTATAGGTACATCTCTCCCCGCAGTATCCTTATTGCCTACGGACAAGAATAAGGCTTGGGAGGGAAACTTCTCATCTCTTCACTTCTCTCATATCTACATTTCTCACATACTATCCTAGATGAATAACCCACATGATGATAATTTATATCGATTTCACTCTGTATGAACTATTAGAATTAACGTAAGGATTAGCCGTAAAATACACTTTCAACAACGTATAGTGTTTCTTTTTGCGCCAGAAAGGCTCAATGAAATACTTCTATCACCGGATCCCATCATACTACCTCTCATAGACTATAAATTTTCTTTTGACGTAAGCGTAGTTATCTTGCTATGAACCAAGAGGATTTGTACACACAATTAATCCCAATCACTAGACAAAATATATATATTATGGTAAGCACAAAACTACAATTCCAAAGAACAATTCGTAGCCTATTTGGTCAGCCAAGATTGAATGCCATTAACTCATCTATTAACCCTTTCATATTACCCATGATACGATATGACCATAGCCTTGATGTTTTCATCTTTTTGTTGTTTTGACATTCTCTTTTGTGTTCTTTCTTTGTGTGTGTGAGTGCAAGAGAGAAAGAGTGGGGCTTCTTTGATTGCATTTCCTTCCAAGCCATATCTCTGGTTTAACTCCTTCATATAGTTTTTTTGGATTTCTCTCACAAACTCTCACAGCCATAAGCCCAGTGCTTTCCTAGAAAGATCGCAAATTTCTTGACATATTTTTGGTGAACCCGATGCGAATTTGCTAGGGTGAGAGTTTTTGGGTAACCATGGGTGATCGTGTTGAGCAACAGGGTATGCATTTTGACCCAGCAACAATGCAAACATTTCAAGCATTTGCAATGTTCATGCAACAATAACATGCCACTGAAAGAAGGGAGATTTCAACAATGAAGGCCATACAAGCGGTCGTGAACAGAATGGATCAGTTCAATGGCAAAGATGTGACCAAGTACTTACACAAGTATGTGAAGGAGATGGAGCTGCATCGCATGTCATAATGTGAGACGATTCAAAGCTTTGAGCTAGTTGTTTCTCCAAAAATCAGGGAACATGTTAGGGGAATTAAAGATGGGCATGGGAGAAACGGGGAAGAACTCAAAGTAGCTTTGAATGAGGAATATTTCATGGAGGACTCTGAGAGAGTAACCAAAAGGACATTCTTAGAATGGGTAGTTAAGCCAAAGCAAGGACTATCAATAACAGAGCTACTTAGGAAATTTGAGCGACGCTATGCACAACTCACCAGGACAGAAAGGGCCACACTAGATGTAGAGAAGACAGATCTTTTCTTACAAGCTGCAGGTAAAGAGTTTCAAAAAAACTTGGAGCTTCTTCTTGAAGATAAAGATGGTGAGAAAGGACTAAAGACCAATTGGAATGAGGTTGAAGGTGCTGTCTCACTACTTGCCAAACGACAAAGAAGAAGGGACAAGATGGTAGTAAGCACTACAAGTCCTTCCACCTCAACTTCTGACAAAATGGTAAAGAATACTTTTATCGCTCCTAAGTTTGATGAGTCCATGCTAGATGAGCTTGTGAAGGGCATGCGTGACTTGAAATTGAAGCTTGTAAAGATTGAAGAAAAAGGCCAACCGTTAGGGCCACTTCCATTAGGCAAAATTTGGACTCACAAAGGGACCCTTTAAGGAATTTGACTTTACCTCTCTCTACCAAAACGGACGCATGGATAAATTTTTGCAAACAAACTCCAAAGTTGGCGGAGGTTTGACAGTTAGAATGTCCTCTTTAAGCTCTATCTACTGATATATAGCACGCCATGAGATTCCTCATATTTTAGAAGATTCTTTTTTTGATTCACCTATGATGTGACAACTCTGTCGGAATCTAAGTGAATCAAAAAAAGAATCTTCTAAAATATGAGGAATCTCATGGCGTGCTATGTATCAGTAGATAGAGCTTGAAGAGGACATTCTAACTGTCAAACCTCCGCCAACTTTGGAGTTTGTTTGCAAAAATTTATCCATGCGCCCGTTTTGGTAGAGAGAGGTAAAGTCAAACTCCTTAAAGGGTCCCTTTGTGAGTCCAAACTTTTCCTAATGCTAGGCAAAGACAACAACCCAAAGAAGGGTTTGTTAAGAGATGTATTTGGTATGATAGTACAGACCATGTAAAAAGAGATTGTGATGATTTGTCAAAAGATGTTGTCTTTTTTAAGGATGGTAAAATCCACTTAAGAGAGACAAGTCTACACTTGATAACAAACTTTAAGAAGGGGGGAATGCAAATCTTAGTTGAAGATATGGCAACTAACCATGCCACCTCTTCAGTTGAGGCAGCTACTTATGGAGTGAAAATTGAGCATCTTAGTAATGAAGAGGTGAGTGACCATCATAGTAAAATTTGGCCAAATGTCATGCAATTAGCTAAAAAGGGTAAGCTTACAAAAGAGATTCTACATGAAGCAGGTGATTGCATACGTCTAGAAATAGGATGGAATGATCCAGTGGACTCATTGTCAATGCATGCCTACATTACAAAATGCCAACAAAATGAGGCTATTGTAGAAGAAAAGTGCAGGCGTGAGAATGTTGATGAAGGACCATCAAAAAGATCTTCTAGAAGTGGGGGAAGAAATGACTCAATGCCTTCCCAAACAACCCCGACACAAGGAGCGTCTCCACCTGAAGTACTCATGGAGGATTCTACAACATGAAAGAAGAAAGAGCCAACAAAAGGTAAGACAAAAGGCCCAACTTATAAACTACAATCTGATATTGAGGTTGCTAGAGATTTAAAGAAAGTCTTGGAGGAAAGGATTTTGAATAGAAAGATTGAGTTCACTCTAGGAGAAGTCCTTGGCATTGCAAAGCGTGAATTCCACGAGGAGATCATTGACATCATCAAGAGAAAGAGGCAAACTCTTGTTGAGGTTGCTCGTGCACAGGTTGACGGAGAAACCTTGAAGACACAAGGGATGCAGTTGCAAAATAAGGAGGATGATGGAGCTATGGTAGGATGCTACCAATCTAGTGGGAAAGTGAAGCAAGTGCATTTCTCAAATGATGATGAAGAAGTTGAAGCTATTCCTACGAGCTACTATTCACGAAGTCACTGGGCAAGGGCTACTACAGAAACTTTGGTCAAGGTAGGTGATCTTGAAGAGCCATTTGTTGCCTTGATTCACCATGGTTCAGAAATAAACATAATGTCAAAGAGTCTCTACAACAAGTGCAAATGGCCGATGGACACAGATCATGGTTGGATGGTGAAAGTGGCAAACAATTCATCTGATGAATTGTATGTAGCATGTCCAGGCGTGAAGGTGATAATAGGTGAAGTAAAGATTGACCAAAACTTCTTTGTACAAGATACATCTTCATATCATCTCATCCTTGGACAACCCTACATTGTGGGAGTTCGAATGGAAACAAAGGTATTGGATGATGGTTCAACATATGCTAGGATACGTAGCAAAGATGGTAAACGAGCTGTCCAATTTCTCACAGTTTGTGTAAACCATGAAAGAAATCGTGACAACCTTAGAGAACATCTACCAAAGGTGAGCAAAGAGTTTCATGATCATAGAGAAATGATGGGTTTTGGCCAAGTACCATTGTAAAGCGGGATTGCAGTGGGACAGAAAGAAAAAGGGTTTTGCTTGATCCAAAAATAGGTGAAACTTTTTCAACGAGCTCCTTGGTAACAAGGAATGGATCAGTATGTTTTACAAAACTTGAAGATTTGAAGAGATGTGAGAGGCAATATGTGCATAATGTACAAATAGGCATGAAAAAGAGTGGGTTGCCAGAGCCTACTGAAAATGTTTTGGGTTTGTGTGAACAAGTTTCTTTTGTAGATACTATGGGTGAGCTTGATGATATAATGGGGTCTAGTTTGCATCTTGAAAATGAAGTTGTGGAAGTTTGCTCTATGGAAATGTATCAAGTAATAGAAGCCTTTAAAGAAAACCAAGCAGTTGGCCTAGAAGTCCATGTTGAAACTAAATACAAGAGTGTAGCAAAGAAGGTGAAACCAGTAGCTTCACCCTTACCACCCAACAATAGGGAAAAGATTGAGCAGGCTTCTTTACAACCAAGTTTGAGGAATCCTAAAAATATTGGGCATACCTTCACAAAGGAGTCTTTCCAAGAGTTGCAAATTGGTCGCGAGGAGTTTCTAACACAGGAGGAGACAAAGTGCTTCAAAGAAATGCTTTCAAAGCATGGTAAGGCTTTTGCATTTGAGCCACATGAGATAGGATGTGTTGATCCTTCTATTGTAGCTCCTATGGTAATTTTCACAATACCTCATGTGCCTTGGAATTTGCGGCCTATTCCGGTTCCAAAGGCTCATTTGCCAAAGTTAGTAGAGCTACTGAATGAGAAAATTAAAATGAAAATCTTGGAGCCTTCTTGCGCTCCATACTCAAACATGTGGTTCACAGTTTCAACGAAGAACGGTTCTCTACGCTTCATCCAAGATATGCAACCAGTGAACAAGGTGATAATTAGAAATGTAGGTACAGGTCCAATTGTGGATGCGTTTGCAGAGGCATTTGCAAGGAGGAAAATCTACTCGATGGGGGATCTCTACTCAGGGTATGATCAATTTCAGCTTGCAATCAAAAGCAGAGACTTGACAACCATGAGGACACCTTTGGGTTTGTTAAGGATGTGTACCTTGCCACAGGGAGCAACCAACTCGGTTGCACATATGATGAATGGGATGAATAAGGTCTTACGTGACTTTATTCCTCAAATCACAATGTCTTTGATTGATGATTTGCCTATCAAAGGATGTGAAGAAAGTGACAAAGATGAAGCTTTGGATCTCAAGGGATGTCGCAAGTTTGTGGTAAATCATATAAATGATTGTGATAAAATTTTGTCTAGGTTGGAAGAAGTGAATCTTACATTGTCAAGGAAAAAGTCTATGTTTGGTGTCAATGAAGTGCTCATTGTGGGGCACATGTGCAGGCCATATGGTAGGAAACCTTGTCCAACAAAGGTAGATGCCATCCAAAGAATGAAAGAAACATGCACTAGCATCACTGAGGTTAGAAGGTTTCTGGGAGCATGTGTCTTCTATGTTATTTGGATTCCACATTATGCACATGTAGCTGATCCTCTTTATCAGTTGCTTAGAAAGAATCAAAAATTTAAATGGACAGAGGCACATGTAAAATCCATGAAAAATCTAAAGGAGTTGCTCCAGTTAGCACCAACTTTGAGAAAGGTAGACTATGAGTGTCAAAGGCACTGAATTCTGACAATAGACACCAGTTCTACAGGGATTGGATGGGCAATAGGGCAAGATGACGAAGAAGGACGCAGGTATGTGGTAAGATTTAAAGCAAAGGTACTAAGTGCTCGCCAAAGAAACTATCCACAAATAAATAGAGAGCTATGGGGTATGGTTACAGCCTTGAAAAATGAGAAAGAGTACCTAATTGGTGCATGTGTGGTTGTAGAAATAGATTGTCTACCACTTCTTGGGATGATTACAAGCTGCTCAACACCAGACATTGCTATGTTGCAGTGGATTGCCTACATTGAGTCCTTAAATCCCGAGTTTAAGCACATTGTAGGTAAAGACAATACAGTGGCATATATGCTATCAAGGGCAAGGTATGAAGTCACAAATGATTGATGAGGGAGATGATGTAGGCACAAAGCTCTATTCTATCTCTCATGTCAAAGGTAACAATGTCTACATGACTAATTCACTTGAATTGTTTTTAAAAGATCTTTATGAAGGTGATTGGCTTCTTATTGGAAGCTACTTGAGTACTCTAACAAAACAGGATGATTGGTCTGAACAAGAATTCAAGAGGATACACAAGAAAGCATATGGGTACTTTTTGAGGGATGGTTACTTGTGGAAGCATCTTAAACAAAAGGGTGCTACACCACAACGGGTTATATGTAAAAAAGAGATTCAAGTAAAGCTCATGCAAGAGTTTCATGAAAGTCTATGGGCTGGACACAGGGGTGTGTGGGAAACCTTCTCCAAGTTGAAAGAAAAATATTGGTGGAAGGGTATGTATAAAGATGTATCTCAGTTTGTAGAGTCGTGTGTAACTTGTCAAATGTATTCAAATGTCCGACATCGTGATGGATTGCACCCTACATATCCACTAGCCATGCACTATAAATGGGTTGTGGATCTAGTCACAATGCCTTTAGGACTCTGGTAGATGAGATACTTGGTTCTTGCACGAGAGGACCTAACTAACCAGGTTGAAGGAAGAGCATTAAGAGCTAAAACCACAGAAGTTGTGTGCAAATTCCTTCTTGATGAGGTGATTTGCCGTTATGGTTATGTGGGAAAGATCACTGCACATAGAGGTGAACTGGATGCCAAAGAAGCAAGGGAGTTCTTTTCTAGATTAGGAATCAAGATTTCTCTTACTACAACTTACAACCCTAAAGGCAATGGAAAGAGTGAAAGAGGGCACCCTCCTATCATCAAAGCTTTGGCCAAGGCTTGCGAAGGAAAAGTTGGTGAGTGGCCAGAACTGTTACCATATGCTTTATGGGCTGATCGTACAACACATAGCTCAGTAACTGGCTACATGCCTGTCGGAGCTAATGTATGGTCAAAAGCCAGTGATGCCAATTGAAGATACAATTCCCACATGGAATGTACTACCTTGGCAAGAGGGGCTTAGCAGGGAAGGTCTCCTTGAGCTACGTATAAGGCAACTAGAGAGAAGACCTGGACACATTGAAACTGCAAAAGAACGACTAAAAAATGCAAGGTTGAAAAACAAGGACTACTTTGATAAGCGACATCGGCTCAGGAGCAAAGCAATTGACAAAGGTGACTGGGTTTTGGTGTGTATGATAGTAGCCTTGATAACCAACCCACAATCATGCATAAGTTTTCAAAAAGATGGTTTGGATCGTATGTTGTAAAGCATATGCATGAAAATGCTACTTACAACTTGTCTGAACTAGATGGTACAGAAGTAAAGATTCCCATTGCAGGAAAAAAGATCAAAATGTTTAAGAGAAGAGGAGACAATGATCCAGAAGATGTTGATGAGGAAGAAGAGCAAAACACAGGTGAAGATCAAAGTGAAGATGAAGCTCTTGAATCATCCAGTGAAGAAGAAATCAAGGAGGATGTACAAGAGGGCTAATCTTACAAGAGACAATGTGGCACATACTAGAGGATGTGCAAATTTAGAGGGGGTGGATGTCGTGCTGTGACACAAACATAGTGGACACACATGCTACAAGAGTTATCTTGTAACTTTTAGATACATAATTATATTTTCTATAATGTACATATTCATATTTAAGTATAATAATATGCTTTCTATCTCGTCCTATTATTTATCTCAAGGGTAACCTATTCTTACTTTACCATCAGAAAATACTATGGGAAAAGCGTCAATAGCTCCACCTCTTCAACTTGGGGCAAAAAAGCATTGATTCTTTATTTCTACTATATGATTATCATCTCACACCTTATCTAGATCCTATATCTAGGGTAAAATCCAATATATATATATATATTCTATGTATTTTTCATATTTTTCTTATATTTCTTTTTAAATAGCTACTAGGAGGGAATCAAATCCTAGAGGGACACTAGGTGGCATGATTTCAAAGATACACTTATTTTAATGCATTATTGCAAGCATGATTACAAAACTTTGTCAAGGAGCAATGTCATGCTTTCATATGGCATGAGGTGTCCTTTGGAATCAAATGAAAGTTTAGGCTAAGGGGACCACATGAAGACTTTTGCTGCCAGAAATGGACCCTATTTTGATGATTTTTTTACACAAGGTTTCAGTCTGAATTGGAAAAAGATTTTAAAATGGAAGTCATAGCTAATGAGCTGAATTTCTTGCCCATATTTTTACTTTTTTATTTGGAGCCACGGTTGAGGAGATATGATCAAAATACTGGACCCCAGTCTGCCCACATCATGCAGGGATAACTCATTTCAAGATTTTCCAGTTTTTGTTTACATTGGCTCTTCTCTTCTTGTGCAAACTCTTGGGGGTTCCATTCACCTATAAAAGGGGACCTCTTCTTCCTTGAAAACCATGGAAACACTCAAGCATTCAAGCCATTGATGAGAGGAATTCATGAGGGAGTGAGTAGTAATGCCAAATTGTACTTAGCCATTAACATAAGCCTAAGCCTACAATTTCTCCTAGAGGAAGACTAGCCATTCTTGCATGCTATCCTTGGAAGATCAAATCTAATCAAAGAAGGTATTGGACTTGGCGTATCAATCAAAGTTGAATTCTCCCCTCTTCTTCTCTCTCCATCAATAATGGTGCCGAAGGGTTTGTCAAGTAAGATGTGTTCTACATTGATGTCTTCTTGATTTCTTGTTGTTTTCTTTTTCATCTATAATCCAATATATATATATATATATGTATATATATATATATATATATATATAATCTTATATCCTTAACCAAACATATCTCTCTCACTCTTAGTAATTTATTCTCTCTACAAATTCTAGGTTCTCCTTGCTACAGGTACATCTCTCCCCGCAGTATCCTTATTGCCTACGGGCAAGAATAGGGCTTGGGAGGAAAACTTCTCATCTTTTCACTTCTCTCATATCTACATTTCTCACATACTATCCTAGATGAATAACCCACATGATGATAATTTCTATCACTTTCACTTTGTACTATCTATTAGAATTAACGTATGGATTAACCGTGAAATACACTTTCAACAACGTATAGTGTTTCTTTTTGGCCTAGAAAGGCTCAATGTAATACTTCTATCACCGGATCCCATCATACTACCTCTCATAGACTATAAATTTTCTTTTGATGTAAGAGTAGTCATCTTGCTATGAACCAAGAGGATTTGTACACACAATTAATCCCAATCACTAGACAAAATATATATATTATGGTAAGCACAAAACTACAGTTCCAAAGAACAATTAGTAGCCTATTTGGTTAGCCAAGATTGAATGCCATTAACTCATCTATTAACCCTTTCATATTACCCATGAGACGATATGACCATAGCCTTGATGTTTTCATCTTTGTGTTGTTTTGACATTTTCTTTTGTGTTCTTTCTTTGTGTGTGTGAGTGCAAGAGAGAAAGAGTGGGGCTTCTTTGATTGCATTTCCTTCCAAACCCTAGTTATGGTTTAACTCCTTCATATAGTTTTTTAGATTTCTCTCACAAACTCTCACAGCCATAAGCCCGATGCTTTCCTGGCAAGACCGCAAATTTCTTGACAATGCTAGAGTCATCCACTCCTACCTTGGGTGAGAGGTACCCTCTTTACTTTTTGCAAGTGTTCACATAGTCTACCAAATGCTTGCCTGTGAATGGGATTTGGTAGGTACAGTACCGTGTGAGAAGAATTTTGAGGAATTAGAATGACTGATACGTCTCTTGACCACGAAAGATTCCTACTTAATAGAGAGCATCTCTCCGATTGCGCAAGCTTACCCTTTTGACCAAGTTGACTATACATGCCTAGTGACATTCTTAGTGAGAATATGTGCATCTAATGATGAGGAAGATTTACATGATTACACGGATGCCACGTATGGTCTCACGGATGATGACTTTATTTTTGTCGACGATATGTCTAGCTCCCTTGACCCTCTAGGGGGTGCAAATAATTAGGTTAGGGTTCTTTATGTTGTGATTAATTGCGTTCAATAAAGATTGGTGCCTCTTCCCACTGATGTGCCTCCTAGAGGTATTCCTTGCGTTTTCTAGTGTGTAAATGAACTATTGCAGTAATTGTGATTTTGAACTTCATGGAATCTTGGTTTAGTTCACTCTTTGAATCGAGTGTGATCATCAATACGAACATGTGTTTCTTGTCCATTAGCATTTCCTCTTATCTTTTTTAGCATCCATGTTTGTGTGCTTTAACTGTGATTGGTAGCATAATATTCAACACATTTGCTTACTATTAAACTTAGACTCAATATAGTTTTATGTCATAGTCCCTTGTCTAGGTTTATGAATCAAGAAGTATGACTAAGCTAGTTTGACCAAGTTAGATGTTAGATATCTTCTCTTAATACCATGGGAAATGCCTTCCTAATTGTCAATGGTTACTTTAAGTTCTTAATCTGATTTAGGCAGCATTGTGTGCAATGTGGTAGTGATTTCTAGTGGGCTTAATCCCTCTTGACCTTTAGCTTAAGTAGTATAAAAGGAGTTTACTATTGTAATGAGCCTAGGGAGGGTAATAGTGTCATATGACCCCCCAAAGTTACAAAATTGAAATGCAATGAGAAAAAAAAAAAAGTCCAACATGTAAAAGCTTAAGCTAGAAGAGAAATCCTAGCTTGATTTGGTACTTCACTCACATGTATTGCCTATGGTACTAGATCCCTAGAGGTTCCCAGTGTGGGTGCTTTTCCTTGAGAAGCAAAAAGCCCAAGACATACAAAATAAGCACACACGTCAAAAATTGAATCAATGTGGAAACACTTTGGGGTGTCAAAAAAAGGGAATAATTTAGGTGATGATTTCATAAGAAATTCCATTTATTGTAGCTTAACTAGAAGGTCTTCTAGGTATAGCCTCTAGTCAGCCCTCGGACATGAAATACTTTGCTCTCACGATTAAGCATCTTAATTGACCAGAGAGAATTGAGAAACTTGCCCATGGTATTAATAGTTGACCTCTAGTGACTCTCGGTCGTTAAATTTCCCAGACTTGTTTATTTTGTGACCTTTACAAGTGCTTATGTGTTTGATTATATTACAACTTAATGTTTATTGCTAGAAATTGTTTAATATTCTACTACCAATCAATCTGTGTGCCTATTCACTGCATATGATTTTTAATTGTATATGAGAATGCAATTATTGTGTCACTTTTGATTACTTTTGCAATGTTTGAAGAAAGCTAAAGACATTCAATGATGCTTTTCCACCTCGATGAACATGCTTCATCTCACTAGCTTCCACAGACGGAATCTACATCAGGAAGGGAGGCATATTAACCCTTATGGACACCCTATCACCTTCGAGAGACACCCTATCATTATTTGATTGAGTCATGGACTGGGCTTGTTGGTCCAATACGTGTGTAGGTGATCGTCGCCAATGAGAGGCGCACCACTTATCTTATTTTTACTATATTTTTGCAATGACCAGTGACTGTGGACGTCCATGTGTGAATGGGTCAGACTCTTATAAAAGGTTCATTTTGACCTAGAATCCTCATTTTTGGAGGTGCATGCTAAGAAGTGCTCTTGCTCTACCTCTATCTTCTTCTCCTTCGTGTACTCATGGGTGTGTGTGTGTGTATGCTTGTGTGTGTGTGTGAGAGAGAGTGTGTGTGTAATCGAGCATTGCGGTGGCATCGACGGCGGCGAGGCTCCTTCTTCTTTGCGGCATAGGATCCTTCACGACGGAGCGGTGAGTGACACACCACTGCCCCTTTGATCTTGCTAGGATCTTCTAGTTGTGTGCTTGAAGCCATTCATGGCTCGCACACAGTGTTTGGCAAGCTCCCAGCCTTTGACACGTGAAGCAAAGCGCACACCAAGCTTGAGGTTCTTGTCATGCTTATTGACTAAGGTGCTCGAGGTGCTTGTCGTGCTTGCTGACTAAGGTGCTTGAAGTGCTTGTCGTGCTTGCTGACTAAGGTGCTTGAGGTGCTTAATGACTAAGGTGATAATGTGCTCCATGACTAAGGTGCTTAACGGGTTCAAGATGCTCTCAAAAGTCAACATGACCCCTACTCAAGGGGGGATGAGCCCTCATTGTAGGATCATGAGAGAGAACACACACACCCTCACACAAGGCAAGCTTGGTCTAAATAAGTAACAAAGACACTTGTCGAGTTCCTCTCCAAGTTACCCTCATTGTGTGCCTAAAGCCTATTGGTTGCCCTCACAAGGGGTCCAATGATAATTTAGCTAATTTAATTAATTAAGTTTGCATTTATAAAGTCCTCTCTCTCAAAGGGGAAAGGGGGAAACTTGTCCCACGGCTAGCATGGTTTCTTGATATGCATTGTGCATGTGGTTGGCTAGGCTTGAAGGGGTCCAATGAGCTTCCACCTTGAGCTAGAAGAGGGGGTCGACCCAAGCAAGGAGGGGGCCCCCCCCCCCCCCCCCCCCCCCCTCCCCACACACACACACACACACACACACACACACACACTCATTGTGTTAAGTGCAAAGTGCAAGAGCTCCATCTCATTCTCCAAGCTTGTTGAGAAGTTGAGAGCCTACACCAACACTCTTGGCTATGGAATGAAAATCCAACCAAGAGCCATGCTCCAATGCTTAAGCTTGACATCTTCTTCCTCACACACTCTCATTGTGTGAAGTGCAAAGTGCAAGAGCTCCATCTCCTTCTCCAAGCTTGTTTAGAAGTTGAGAGCCTACACAAACACTCTTGGCTATGGAATACAAATCCAACCAAGAGCCATGCTCCAATGATTAAGCTTGACATCTTCTTCCTCACACACTCTCATTGTGTGAAGTGCAAAGTGCAAGAGCTCCATCTCCTTCTCCAAGCTTGTTGAGAAGTTGAGAGCCTACACCAACACTCTTGGCTATGGAATGCAAATCCAACCAAGAGCCATGCTCCAATGCTTAAGCTTGACATATTTTTCATCATTATTATGCTATTATGCTATGCTATGTAAGAAGAGTAATGATAAGTGAAGAACTATTTCTTTCTTGTATGTTACTTCTTCTTCCTCTTCCCTACCCTCATTCCCCACTACTAGCTCTCTCCACCTTTGAAGGTGTTTGAGGCCTTGGGACTGAGGCCGGGGATGGTTACACTAGTTCTGTAATTGGACACTTAAGTGTCTCGAGACACTAAAGTGTCCTAATTTTCTACCAAGTTTTGGCAATTTATTTGTCAAGCTAAAAAGAAGTTTTTAACACCTTGCTTCTACCATAGATTGGTTATGAGGGAATGAAAACACTGGATTTTTCTCCATATCAAAATACAATCTATATGGAGCATTAGGCAAAATTTAGACTCACAAAGGGGCCCTTTAAGGAGTTTGGCTGTACCTCTCTGTACCAAAACGGGTGCATGGATAAATTTTTGCAAACAAACTCCAAAGTTGATGGAGGTTTGACAGTTAAAATGTCCTCTTCAAGCTCTATCTACTGATATATAGCACTCCATGAAATTCCTCATATTTTAGAAGATTCTTTTTTTGATTCACCTATGATGTGACATGAGGAATCTCATGGCGTACTATATATCAGTAGATAGAGCTTGAAGAGGACATTCTAACTGTCAAATCTCCGCCACCTTTGGAGTTTGTTTGCAAAATGAGAGTTGGTCTCTTGAGACAACTATTCTAGTGTTAGAGGTTCAGAGCTACTGATAATCTAGGGAGTTCAATTAGTGACGAATTGAACTAGGTTCAGAACTATTCTAGTGTTAGAGGTTCAGAGCTACTGATAATCTAGGGAGTTCAATTAGTGACGAATGGAATTAAGTACTCGACTGAAACAGAGAATTGAACTGGAATCATGTGCTGAAATGGAAGGCACAAACTCGAAGATTGGGAATGGTATTACAGATTCAAACTAGTAGTACAATGTACAATAGGCTTAAGCTCAGATGAAGTCTGAGGATTGATTACAGAGTTGAAAAGCCAAAAGCTTATGAATCCAAAAGTACAAATAGCCCAAAAAAAGCTCGGATACAATGTAGCAACTCCTATTTTATAGGCTTACAGAGTCAGTGTAGTAACTGTTGTAATTACTTCCATGTGATTACTGCCAATGTAGCTATTTCCACTGGTCCGCCTTCTAAGGAGCAGTTCCCGCCTGTTGGGATTGTGCGCGCATTCTACAGACAGATTGATCATATGGAGAGAGTCACCCTAGTCCAGTCATCTGAGTTTTTTCCTTCTCTTACTGAGGCGGTCCAGGGCGGGCAACAAGAAGAGCAACCTCTAGACACCCTTCAAGGCTCCCGTGCTGCTCAATGGGGCTGGGGCACAACACAACACAAACCAAAACAACAAACCCACAGCCAAATCCCAACTACACAAGGGGCACCACCTAGTTTAAGAGCGAACTAAAACGCAAAAGAGGAGAATCGTTAGAGCAACCCACAAACAAGCAAGGAATTTACACTAACCCTAACACCAATGGAACACTCTCACACACTAAAACACGAGAGAGAGAGAGAGAGAGAGAGAGAGAGAGAGAGAGAGAGATGGTGTACAACTTAGCTTCAACTTTATATTTTGCACAAAAAGGAACTTAGAGATTGCGGAATCAAGTGACAAGATTTGGTTATAGTATCACTAGCACATTGTCTTAGGGTTATGGGAGCCCTCTCACCATCCACCCTCTTACAATGGTAGCCAAAAAATAGCCAATGAATCACAAGCAACAAAACAAAAACCTTCAATGAAACAAGTCAACTTATGAAGCTGAATGAGTTTGCCAAGCCAAATTGGAGGAGAAGTGTGAGCCATTGGACATGAATTGCATCCAAAACTACCAATTCATTGATGTTGGGGTAGATACAACAATGGTAGGAAGAATATCTTCTACTCGCACTCACTCAAACTAGCTCAAGCTTTTCTATGCACCAAGGTGATGGTGTATAGAAAGCTTACTCTCTCTTTACAACCAAGATAGAACTGGCGTGTGGTACGCTCAATCTAGTGTGCAATGGTATAGTGATGTCTTTTACAAGGAGGAATGGGTTCTATTTATAGGTTTTAGAAGCCTTGATTAGGATTAAGCCTAATCAATTTTATTAGGAAAGATCAAGGATTATGAATTTTTATGAATTTCAAATGAGAATGGGGTCTCTCTTTTCTCTTGAGTCACATGGATGTGGGCTCAAGTAAGAGAATTATTGATGTGGTGAAAGGAGAGAAACTTCCATGGGAGTGAGTGAATTTGTTTTACTTGTGCGGTTGCCTACTCCATATGTTGATAGTGTGGGTGCATTTTTACAAGAGAAGTTAGTTGTTAGTGGTAATAATCACTAGAATTGTTAGTGATACATTTACAATGGGTAGGATGAGTTGATTTGATGAAGGAAGAGGGGTGAATTAAAAGAGAATCATTGAGATGGTGAAGCTTTGAAGAATCTTGAACTCACCCTTGTGTAGATTGTGGAAAAATGACCGTTGGTCTTCTTCTTCTTCTTCGCTTCTTTACGCCGCCGCCACGGTTGACCACCACGATGAAAAGAGGATTTGTTGATGAAAAATACTCAATTTGCAGAATTTATCATGGTAAGGATGCTGAATTTTAGATATTTTTAGGAGAGGTAAATGAAATTGTAACATAGAAGCAATAGAGAGAGACATGGAGGGGGTGTATGTATGTAGAGGTTCATAAAAGAACTATAGGGATGAGAGAGAAGGGTAATGGTGAAGAGGGTGGGAGAAGCCATGGAAATTGCAGGTTTGAGTGAGGGAAGGAGAGGGAGGGATGTGTAAGAGTGAGTAGGTGTGTGGAAGGGTGAGAGAAGACTAAAAGCTACTTGTGAGAAAAGTGGGCAGACTAGGGTCCACTCAAAAAATCATAGCTCACTGCTGGTAGCTCCAAAAATCATGAAAAAATTTGAGGTGATTATTCAGAGCGTGGGCTAAATTTTCTCTTTTGACCATAGCTCCAAATTAGGAGTGGAGATAGGTGCCAAAATTCTCACCAAAAAGCCTATTTTTATGCCTGCAAAAGTCTTTTAGCGGCCCCTCCTTTGTTAAATTTGTACAATGCATCCAAGAGTGAGCCCCTCCTTTGTCATATTATAATACAAAGCATCCAAGTTGCCCTAGTTGACCCATGCATAGAGGAGGATTATTGGTGAATAAAGAAATATATACATGGTGGGAGTAGTGTATGGACTATTCATGGACTTTAGCTCAATGAGCACATGGTGTTAGAATAATGAGTAAAAACAATAATAAAAATATAGAGGAGTTATGGATATGGAAAGATATTGGAATCATATGATATGGTCCCTCTTTGAATTATTTTGGGTGAGAGAGGAAAAGGTATGCAAGTAAATAATATAATAAACGTAACCAATGAGTAGAAATCAATTTTTTGTTTTCACGAGGGTGAAGGTGAAAATGTGGGAGTGATTTGTATAAAGGAAAAATATGAGGTTAGAGTATGTACATATTGTATAAAGGAAAAATATGAGGTTAGAGTATGTACATATTGGCAAAAAATATAATTATGGTGTAAGAGGATGAAAGAAGGTGTACATAGGTTTAATAAAAAACACACCTAAGTAGAAATATTTAAATAAAATACCAAAATAATTATAAAAAATCCCTATATTTGGGCCATATATACAATGAAATATTTACACACAAAGAGGCCATAATATACTTTTATTTTTTTGTTTTTTTTATTTTTTTGGCTCAACTAGCCCAGTGACTAGCTAGCTGAGGGTTTTTAAGAAGATATGGGAAAAGCCCCCTAACTCACACACGCCTATGTACAGTGAAATGGTAGGGATAGCCATAGCGTTTGGATGAATTTGGTAGGGTGGAGTAACTTACTATGGCAATTATGGAGAGCCGAAAAACGGCTATCACTACCACATATATTATCTCCTTACTTTCGTGTACTATCTCTGAGAAGCTAGACACAGATAGGTTGCTGTCAAAAGCGTGGTAATTCTTGGCCTTCCAAAGATTACTGAAAAAATAGTATCCGACAATTTGAGTACAGACCAAACGCGCAAGATTTCAAGAATGTTTCCCACCAAGGCACAAATTCTTCTAAAAGAACCCTATCTGCCATATTTTTTGGATCCATCTACAAACATTTCCTTCCAGGCCTCTAATTACCTTCCAGGCCTCTAATTATCAAGCATTCTATGAGCAGGTGCATGAGGTCTTGTTAGCCAACCTACACCCTGAACATCTATCAGACCTGAGACCAGGTGCCTAAATCTTGACACCTTTCGGAAGAGGCCCCCACAACACCTTCCATAGAAAAACCTTCAAGAACTGAGGCCACTTTGTTGGGATTCC
The DNA here is from genome assembly GCF_014529385.1 of Adiantum capillus-veneris. NCBI lineage: Eukaryota > Viridiplantae > Streptophyta > Polypodiopsida > Polypodiales > Pteridaceae > Adiantum > Adiantum capillus-veneris. The sequence continues at coordinate 30,834,225 of NC_140937.1, read as the reverse complement.
AAATGTTCTTTGTGACTACAACAAACATGTTTATATAGACAACATAAAGTCCTTTGACTTTCCAATACCCCAAGGCTCTTCATCTCTTACATCATCACCCTTCACTTTTGTGTTTCAAGTGTTCCGCAAAGTTTCACAAAATGGTGGGTACTTGATCACCAATATGGTAAAAATATTATCCTTATTTGAGAAAGTCATTGAAATAGCCAGGTTCACGAAGATCATTCACGAAAGCAAGGAAGCGATTATTGCCATTAGAAAACAAAGGATTTCTAAAGAGTGGCACAACAATTTTGGAATTGCATGGGTAAGTGTCTTATACCTAGCTAGGCTAATGTTCTACCTTTGTCGTGGGGTGCCCCCCCATTAGCGTATGTATTGATGGTTGCTAGAAGATGTCATAGGTCGACACGAACATGACTAGTGATTGTAATTCTTTTGGGTTGTCAAAAAATCCACTCATGATTGTGAGTTTTGCAAGATAAATATTTTTAAAATTTGTCCTTATTCAGGTCAAAAACGCAAAATTAGGACACCCAATGTGTTGGATGAAATGGGAAGAATTTTTCTATCTTCATGCTCAAAAGGTACATGAAAAGCCACTAGCACTCTAGGCAAAGTTAACCCTTGTATTTCCCCCTGCTTAGCCAAGATGGCCCTCTTCTTGAAAGCCTACCCTTAGGTGACCACGAAGGCCCTTGAAATTGTGCAAGCATTTACTGCGGCTTTTGGGTTGAAGTGTAATATTGAGAAGTCGAGACTAATCTCCCTAATGAAAAATGACTCATTTGCCCCATCGGTCTGGTCAAGGGAGATTTTATCTAAAGGTAGGATTTTTAGGCATCTAGGGTCCCCCTTAGGGGTGGATGTTACTCACAAGAAAAGGTTCCAACGGGTCCTTGAGACGGTTCAAAGGAAACTGAGAAGGTGGGAGTATGTGTTGCTCCCGGGGTAGTCACTTATCAAAAGATCCCTATATCACGTGTGTTCAAGAGGTAATTAATAATACCCCAATATATATACTATACTTACACTGTGAGCCTATTTAAAAAACCCCCACCTCCCTCTAATGTATACATAAAAGTATACATTTTTATATATTTTGGTCTTTTAATAATCCTCTCCGGTTAACTCACGTGATATTATACACATTCTAAAAAGTGACCGCCCTGGGGTGTTGCTTCCCTTTAAGAGTTGGGTCAGAGTGATCATTTCATTTATGCTTCCTTATATTGCCTTCACTAGCCCGCTCCTCAAAATAGCCAAATGTAACTGGAGTGAGTTCTTAAAACCAATTAAAAGATTCTTATGGAGGAGAAACACTAAAGCCTTGGCGCCATGGGTCCAATGGGCAAAGTGGAAAGGTATTGCTTGATCATTGGTACAAGGTGGCATTGGAATTCTCAACCCTGTTGTTCATGTTGAGGCCATGTGTGCCAAGTTTGCGGTCTCAATCTCAAATCAAGACAAGTCTTGGGCTATCATGACCAAGGATATAATTGACAATGAAAAGAATTTCTATGAAGGTGGTCAGTGGAAAGAGATCAAGGTGCACAACAAAATTTTAGCCCTGGGGTGGACTAGCTTAAGACTGAGTGGCATCAAGAGAGAGCTTGTGCAAACGTGAAATAGAGCAACATGGGCACTGGAATGGGTTGAACTAAGTAGATGCTTCCAGAACTTGAGCCTTGGTAATATGTACACACATTGTAGGAAATTATATGAGCAACCAAATGTTGAAAAAATGCGATTTTATGGTTCACTCCCATGTATGCCCTCTTTTTTCTACTATTGAGGATATATACGGTGGGCTTGAAAAGCTGGCCACTCGCAAAGTGAGAGATCTTTAAGGTATCAAGCCGAAGATGATCAAATGGACAAGAGATTTTACCCATGAGTGGATGTGTGATATGTTCAACCTTGCACTTCAACACGGTATGCCTTATGATTGGAGTACTAATTAGAGTAAGCCTTTGCATAAAGGAGGGGATGTAAAGAATGTAAGAAACTATCAAACTATAATGATTGGTTCTCTTATGGCAAAGTTTTTTGGGTGCATAATGGAGATGAAATTGAGTGTTTGGGATGCAGAGAATGACAAGCATGCAAAAGGACAAGCAGGTTTTTGTCGATGCCATAGCACCATTGATCATCTTGTCACTCTTTGTGTTCTCATGGAGAAAAGTCACTTGAAAGGCAAGCGATTGTACTCAGAGCTACAAAGCTTATATAAGACCCTAAGAGATAAGGTGTCCTTTCACACCAGATGTCCAGGGGGAAAAACCCAGTGGGAGAAAAGTGCCCCTGGTGAAGCGTGTATACACACTAACACTACTACATGTCTACAAATCCCCCCTATAGTGATAGTGTGAATCCGTACAAGGTAGCAGATCATCATGTGTATGAGAGTAAGCCCAAAGCTTTTTGGAAAGCTTCAAAATTTTCTCATAATAACGCCTTCGTAAATAGATCTGCAATGTTATCCTGTGTAGGATAGTAAGTTAGTGTGATCTCCCCTGCATGTAGCCTTTCCCTGACATAGTGGTAGTGAACCTCTATGTGCTTTGTTCTTGCATGAAATACTGGATTCCTTGCAACTGCCATAGAACTCTGACTGTCAGTGAAAATGGTAGTGGGTGCCTGTTGACACTCACAAAGATCTGCCAATAACCTGCGTATCTATACACAATCAACTGTTGCCGTGAAAGCTGCCCTGTACTCAACTTCACAAGTTGATGTAGCCACTGTAGGTTGCTTCTTGCTTAGCCAAGATATACATGAATTTCCCAAGAAAAAACAATTCCCACTTGTGGAATGTCGTATGTCAAAATCACCAGCCCAATGTGAATCGCTGTAACCAAGAAGCTGCATAGAACTGTGCTTTCCATACATATCCCCCCTTGCAAAGAACATGGAAAGATTAGGGGTACCTGAAAGGTAACGAAGTATGCGCTTCACAGCCTGCCAATGATGCATACGTGGGATGTGCATAAATCTGCTTGCTTGTGAAACCCCAAATTGAATGTGTGGACGAGTGTTGCCTGCCAAATATATCAAGCAACCAACTGCTGTTGCATAAGTATGTACATCAAAAGGTTCTCCAGCATCGTGCATGCTCAACTTTGATCCAGTTTCTATGGGTGTAGAGATTGGTTTACAATTTTGCATACCAAACTTGTCCAAAATTTTATGCAAATATTTTGCTTGCAACATGTATATGCCATCCTCTGATTGCACAAACTGAATACCCAAGTAATAATGTAGCAAACCAAGATCAAACATCTCAAAGCATCTTTAAACACTTCAATTTCATATGCAGTATTGACTGTAAGAAGCATATCATCCACATAAAGTGTTAACATAATGAGAACTCTATCTCTCTTTTTGACATACAAAGTACTTTCTGTTGGACTATTCTGAAATCCTTGGCCAATCAAATAAGTATGTATCTTCTCATACCATGCTCTTGGAGCCTGTTTGAGACCATACAAAGATTTACGCAATCTACATACCTTTTGCTCTTGACCTTTTAAAACAAAACCACTTGGTTGACTTACATAAACTTCTTCCTGCAAATCACCATTCAAAAAAGTAGTTTTGATATCCAACTGATGCACTTTCCAACCATGATGAGCAACAATTGCAACTAGTGATCTAACTGTGGACGCACGAGAAGTAGGAGCAAAGGTTTCATCATAATCTATGCCTTTCTGTTGCGCATAGCCTTTTGCACAAGCCTTGCTTTGTACCTGCCAATAATACCATCTTGTTTCCTTTTTACCTTAAAAGCCCACTTTGTACCAATAGGCATTTTACCTGTAGGCAAGTCCACTAGATCCCATGTATGATTCTTATGAATAGAATCAATTTCTTGCTGCATAGCATCTTTCCACTGAACACACTCTAAAGCTTGTTCAAATGAATCAGGCTCATCTGCATCACAAAAAGTGCTAAAGAAAGCCAAATCTACTTGCTCGCTGCCAAAAGTACTACCAAAACGTGTTTTTCGTGGCAATGGTGCATCCAACTTGCTATCCTGCAAAGTTTTCGAACCTGAGAACTTCTTGCTCTTCATGCACAATTTCCTCTACATCATGAGATGTCACATGCTGATCAAAAGATTGATCAAGATTATCAACCTGTTGTGATTCTTGATTCTCCACAAAAGAAGGAAGCAAACCTTCAAATACATCATGTGTTTGCATATGAGGTACATAAAAAGCAACCATAGGTTGAGCAGTAGTTTCTGCAAAAATTACATCACGACTTTCAAAAATCTTGTTTGTAGCAGGATTGTAAAGTCTATAACCTTTACTTCCACTACTGTACCCCACAAATATACATTTGATTGCCTTATCATCAAGCTTCCCACGTAACTGCTGAGGGATGTGAGCATAAGCAAGATAACCAAAAACACGAAGATAACTGACTGAAGGTTTTCTGTCATACCAAGCTTCATATGGAGTAATGGTCTTCAAGGCACGAGTAGGACACTTGTTCAAAACATGTGCTGCAGAAGCAACTGCCTCCATGCATAGCTTATGAGGAAAACTCTTAGCCTTGAGCATACATCTAGCCGTCTCCATTAAAGACCTGTTCTTCCTTTCTGCAACACCATTCTGTTGTGGCGTGTATGTCATAGTGCATTGGTGTTTAATGCCTTTCTTTCCCAAAAAATCCTTAAATGCACCTGACATGTATTCACTTCCTCGATCGGTATGAAGAGTCTGTACTTTGCAACCTGTTTCATTTTCAACCATGGCAACATAATGTTGCTGCCTTGTTGTTGATTTAAGAACCTAAGTAAAGGTGGTGGCTACGGCGTGATTTGGTGTCGTGTACCTTGGTGGCCTTTTTGCCAGAAAATGGAAGTGTTGATGGTACAAACGGGCTGGCTCTTCCACCTATTTGCAGATGAGATCGGCGAATGTGGCCGCGGCTCTCTACTTGGTAAATGTGCCTGCGGTTTTCCTGTCTCTTGCCCGCATGGTCATTCCTTCAGTGTGCAGTTTGAGTGCCTCTGCCACTATTTCTTTTGTGATTACTACCTCAACCTTGTTCCCTTGTGTGTCTGATATCTATGCGGTTCCGTCTTCATTGATTGTGGACAGAAGCTCGTAAGCTTTCTAAAAGTCCACTCTACAAGGCTCTTGTTCGTAGAAATGTCTGAGCCCCAAGTCCGGTTAGCCTCTTTGGTCTCTGGCTTTGCAGCTACATCATAGACTTATTTGGGCAGGAGTTGCAACTCCAACTGATGCCCTTCTTCACTCCTGAATCTGCCAGTGAAGACCGTAGTGTGGTGCTCTTCTAGCTGTTCGTTAGAAAGATAGGATGCTTTTGCCACTTTGATCGACTCGGGGTCTAGTTGATACGCATGTAGTTCTTGTATTTTCTCTTTTTGGTTTAGCTTCTTCTTGGCCTTCTACGCTGCTTGCATTGCTCCTGTTCAGTGAATAGAGTGCAAAGTTAGCAGATTTGTCGGATTTTTCTCTGGAATGTCCCTTTAGACTGAAATGCTACTAATCTGGTCCAAATTGCTTCAAATCAATTTTTGAACAAGCAAAGATGCATAAAATCATGCAAGGAACAAAATTGTATGGTCAAAACAAAAATTTGCAACCAAAGTAAATACTTGCAATTATTTACAGCTTAAGAAAATTTTCAACTTTTGCAAACTTGGCTTTATAGGCTTGAAGTATATGCCAAAAACATGCTCTGAGTGAAATATGGGCTCATTTGGATGCACAGGTTGAAAATGGTACCAGATTTTGGCTTTAAGTCTCTGAAATAGTAGATATAAAGGAAATCTGAGATTTTGAACTCCAAATTGGTTCAAAGTTGGCTAATGGTCTTATCACAACATGTACTTTGGATGTATGATGGCCAAATATCAAACTTCCCCAATTTTGACCAAAAAGTAAATAATCGCGATTATTAACTTTTCTTCCAAAATTGACATTTTGTGGTACTAATTGGTTCTAGGCATGGTATAGACGTTGGGTATGAGATATGAGGTGATTTGGATCAAGAAATGTTGTTCATAACCCAAATTTTGGCTTGCAAAGACTTCTTTGCGTTTTTTTGGCAATTTTACAAGTAATGGGTGGTCTTTTGGCTCATACTTGATTTTTGGCATGTAATAGGTGTGTACACATGATAGGTAAGGTGATTTGATAATTTCCAAGAAAAAATGATGCAAAAGTAAATAATCGCGATTATTAACTTCAGTGACAAAAAATTTGTAAAACTCACAAATTTTGACCTAGACATGTTTCATACACCTAATACAAGTCCTAAATTGAATTTGGTCAAGTTTGTTCATGCCGGCATCACTTTGTGCTCTATCGGCTCTGAAATCAATGTTTATTGTGATTACTATATATGTTGGGTTGGTCGGTCAACTTTGAGGCTTTGGACTTGTCCATAACATAGTTGTAAAGATACCTATCCAATTGTGGCTCATTTGGAGTCAGCTTGGCCTCGTATGTCGAATTTAACGCTTTGTAACCTTCGAGACATTTTTTGCTTTTTGAGGGCTTTCCTTGATGGATTTCACCAAACCAATCATATACCTTGTATATGAACCTCATTAGCAAGCCATCTGTGGAGTCAGGTCCGAATTCTGGCATTTGCCAAAAACCTAACTTTTCTACTAGGGACCCCCTTGACCCCAATCGAATGGTCATCTGATGGTATAGAAAGGTTCTATTATGTTAGGGCATGCTATGGTTCAAATCCCATTCAATTTGGTCAAGCTGGCAGGCCGCTATGGTCAGTTTTAGGTCATAGATCTTCGTGCATTGCTCGATTTCTAGGGTTTTTTCTAAGGCTTTAGACTAGCTACCGACTGTACAAAATGGATCATTATCTAGTAAAGAACTTACCCCTCATGTCTCGTGTGAGATGGCGCTGAAAAAGGTCAACTGTGGGCTCCGGAAATGTCACACGAAAGAGGCCGAAATCTCTCTCTGCAAAGGCTCCAAGTGGAAATGAGGTGGTTTTAGCCTACCATGGATATCTATGTTGAGCTTATATGTGAAGCTACTCAATATATGGCTTCTCTATATATGGCACCCAGGTCCCCTCTATATATACATCATCTCATGTGTGTATTCTACACACTTTGGGGTTCTACTTCTGTGTTCTCTCCTTCTCTCTCAACATGGTATCAGAGCAGTACGTTTTTGTTTTTGATTTTTCTGCTAATTGGAAACGATTTTGCAGAAACTACCCACTAGAAAGACCGGAATCGATGTGGTCTACAACTTTGCAGAAGGAAGTTTTTTCAAATTCTGCACCGATTTTGAGTTATCGTTCGCGGACTGTGTACATACCTGAAAAGCAACTTCCGATTTTTGTTTTTGATTTTTCTGCTAATTGGAAACGATTTTGTAGAAACTACCCGCGCAAGAGACCGGAATCAATGTGGTCTACAATTTCGCAGAAGGAAGTTTTTTCAAATTCTGCATCGATTTTGAGTTATCGTTCGCGGACTGCGTACATACCTGAAAAGCAACTTCCGCTTTTTGTTTTTAATTTTTCTGCTAATTGGAAACGATTTTGCAGAAACTACCCGCGAAAGCAATTGGAATCGATGTGGTCTACAACTTTGCAGAAGGAAGTTTTTTCAAATTCTGCACCGATTTTGAGTTATTGTTCGCGGACTGCGTACATATCTGAAAAGCAACTTCCGCTTTTTGTTTTTGATTTTTCTGCTAATTGAAAACGATTTTGCAGAAACTACCCGCCAAGGAGATCAGAATCGATGTGGTCTACAACTTTGCAGAAGAAAGTTTTTTCAAATTCTGCACCGATTTTGAGTTATCGTTCGCGGACTGCGTACATGCCTGAAAAGCAACTTCCGCTTTTTGTTTTTGATTTTTCTGCTAATTGGAAATGATTTTGCAGAAACTACCCGCGTTAGAGACCGGAATCGATGTGGTCTACAACTTTGCAGAAGGAAGTGTTTTCAAATTCTGCACCAATTTTGAGTTATCGTTCGCGGACTGCGTACATACCTGAAAAAGACCGGAATCGATGTGGTCTACAACTTTGCAGAAGAAAGTGTTTTCAAATTCTGCACCGATTTTGAGTTATCGTTCGCGGACTGCGTACATACCTGAAAAGCAATTTCCGTTTTTTGTTTTTTTTTATTTTTCTGCTTATTGAAAACGATTTTGCAGAAACTACCCGCGTGAGAGACCGGAATCGATGTGTTCTAGAACTTTGCAGAAGAAACTACCCGCGATGGGGATTGGAATCGATGTGGTCTATAACTTTGCAGAAGAAAGTTTCTCTAAATTCTGCACCAATTTTGGGTTATCGTCTCAGACTACGAATATGTTTGAAAATCAAAATTTTACTTTTTGCTTTTGATTTTTCTCATAATTGAAAACTTCTGAATTATATTTTTCTTCATCAATCATATATTTGTTACTGACGTAACTTTGCTGCAGGAGCCAGTTACACATCGTTCCGATTCAGTCGAGCCGTTGATGATCGTCCAAATTCTATCGAGCTACTGTTGGTACATGATCTTTTGTTATATGATATACTCGTTCATTGATTCTCGTATAATTATTCTTTTAGAGATATAGTTTACGTCGTTTTATTGATAATTTCTCATTGATACCATAGTGATTTTGATGGTACCATGATAATGTTTTGTTAATACTTTGGTCATGGTGATTTTCGTTGATACCATGATGATATGTCATTGATACCATGGTTATTCTCGGTGGTGCCATGATGATATTTCGTTGATACCATGGTTATTCTCGGTGATTCCATGATGATATTTCGTTGATTCCATGGTGATTTTTATTGATACCATGATGATGTTTTGTTGATACCATGGTTATTCTCGGCGATACCATGATGTTGTTTCGTTGATACCATGGTTATTCTCGGTGATGCCATGATGATATTTCGTTGATACCATGGTTATTCTCGGTGATGCCATGATGTTGTTTCGTTGATACAATGATTATTCTCGGTGATATCATGATGCTTTTCGTTGATACCATGATCATTTATTCATTTTTATTGACATAATGATGATATTTTGCTAATACTTTGATGGTATTCATTGATCACTACATTGATAAATGTTGTTTTATGTAGTATATACACATATCATTTGTATCACGTAATCACACATTTTGTACTTTTATGTTTGTACTTTATGTACCATATGTTGTCGTGCGTATATATGTCGTCAAAAGAGTGGCGTCGCGAACCATCTCTTATGGCATTGTGAACGTAATTATTTCATTAACGATGCTAATAATTTTCATGACATGTTTTTTTTTGGAGTCTATGATCTATGTAGGATTGATCAAAGAATTGATTTTATGAAGACAAACTTGGTGACAATAAAAGATTTATGAACATATGTTTGGTGATGCCATATTGATGACAACATGAAGACATGTTTGGTGATGCGATATTGATGACAAGCTACACAGCAGATTCACGGAGACACTTTTGATTACAAGCTAATCGATAGCTTTTACACCTCTTTATTGAACCTTTGTATTCATTATTGTATTTGATAGGAGTAATGTAACTCCTCATAAAACATTCATTGTAAAAGGAGTGATGTAGCTCCTCGTAAACATTTGTATATTCAATGATTTTTATAATATAACGGTGGGTGTATATAGAGCTGTGGGTTTTTCCCTTGATCCCCCAAGGGTTTTTTCATCCACAGTTAGGGACCCTTATTTGAGCGGGGGTGTTGAGATTATATGTGAAGCTACTCAATATATGGCTTCTCTATATATGGCACCCAGGTCCCCTCTATATATACATCATCTCATGTGTGTATTCTACACACTTTGGGGTTCTACTTCTGTGTTCTCTCCTTCTCTCTCAACAATCTATACCTGGACTTCCTGAACCAAATTTCCCCAGATTCCCCTGTTAGTCCTACTAGGCCGTGAAATCTATGATAGACTCAAAAATTTCCATGATCGGATTCCTATAGCTCATTCTGCAAGAATTTTGTAAAAGTAGGCCTGGCCGCCTAATTTAGGCTTCCCGCTTTCGTCTCTTGATTTCATTAATAATTTTTGTGGTTGTCCACCTTGTCCTTCTAATCACCATCGTGTCTTCAATTTTTCCATCTGAGCTATCTTGCTATTTATTATTAATTTTGACCTGTTTATTTGAAAAATCAAAGAAAATAGCAAAATGCTCTAAAAAAGTAAAGTAAAAATCCAATAATTAAGAAAATCCCTTGAAAACACAGCTTTATTTTTTTGGTTGGATTTCTCTATTTTAGGTCTCCTTGTCGAGAAAAATGATAAAAAATACCCCAAAAAGACTATTTTTAATGATTTTCTGATAGTATATACACTATTTACAGTCATCGGGAAGATATTATTAGTGAATTTTGCCTTATTGATAAATTATAAGGGCATTATTAGGTAATTTTGCAAAAAATCACACGTTAACATGGAACTGTTTCCTCCCTCTTCAAACATTGCCCTTAATTATTTAGTACTCAGTGCCCTTCCACCCCTCCTAGATGGCGTACTCCGGGACGACTGCGTGCATGGGTTGAACAATTGTGTCTATGCATAGCCATGATTGGCTCTACCATGATATGAAGATCAATGCAATTCAAACCAATGTGATGTGCAAGAGCTCGGTCTTGAGTATTTAACTCAAGGGTTTCCGATGTCGAGGTTTGCCTGCTGATGTCTTCCAAAGAGAAAATCTTGTCGCTTGATCTTCCTTTGTTTGGATGCATGCATTCTCTCTAGCAATTCATTGGTTAGTGGAAAATTGTATTTCTTTAAACGACATCCACTAATCCAATTAGCCATTGGTTCACCATCTAGGGTGGACAATTTTACTGCTCCACTTGGAGATACATCTTCAATGATAACTGGTCCGTTTCCCTTTTTCTTAAACTTGGAAATGTGTTGTTTAAGGAAATAGATTAGAACTAAGTCCCCTTTCTTAAAAAATTTTGTGACTAAGTGGGAATCAAAAAGCTATTTTTTTTCCGCTTTTGTGCATAGATATGAGCTACAGCAGTTAGCCTTTGCTTGTCTAGCTCTTCCAAATCTTCAAGTCTTTCTGAAAATTAATGTCCAGTCCACTCACGATTCTGCGTACCCTTAATGTGGTCAATAGAAATTCTATTGGCAGTATGTCATCAAGACCATAAACAAGGTTAAAGGGTGTAGCATTTAGAGTTGTTTTGAATGAAACTCAATAAGCCCATAGAGCAGCATGGAGATTCATTTCCCAGTCTGTCCTTCCTGAACTAACCACGTTGGTGAGTACCGAGCTAAGAATTTTATTCGTATGCTCAGCTTGTCCGTTTGCTTGTGGGTGATAGGGACTAGGGAGCTGATTTGTTATGGATGAACATAAAATCATTAAGCAAATACTCTATTACCTCATTGAGGGAATGAGTTCCTTGATCACAGATAATCTCTATTGGCAGTCCATATCTCGTGAATACATACTCATATAATAATGCAACAGTGGTTATGGAATCATTCTTTTGAGTCGCTTTAGCTTCGGACCACTTGGTCAAATAGTCCGTAGCTACAATGATATATTGAGCTTGGGTTCTATAAGCAGGTGGCTATATCGGTCCAAAAAAATCTATACCCCATTTTGCGAAGGCTGTAGCCCCCATCATTGGACTTAAGGGCATGCTGTCTACTCCTGTTGGCATTTTTTCTCGTTGACAAGCATCACACCTTCGAACATATTCTTTGGCATCTGCAAAAAGTGTTGGCCACCATATGCCTTCCATCAAGATTGCTCTTGCGGTGGTCTCACTAGAAAAGTGACCTCCAACCAATCCAACATGTGCTTGTTCTGTAATCGCAATATACTCGTTTTCATTTGCACAAATATGCAAATGTTGATCTTTACCTCTCCGATACAATTGGTTCCCAATAAGAGCATAGTCTCTTGCTTCAGTTTCAATTGCTCTTTGACGGCGATTACTCATATCCTCAGGAAATGTTTGGCCTATAGGTAAGTAACCAGATAATTACTCCACTTAAGAACATGTGACATTTGAAACAATGTTACATGAGGAATGGGTGGTTGTTTTTGACATTGAGGGAAATCTTTTATAAAAGATCTAACATCTCTCCTCATAGTCGGCCAAAATACTCCAAGTCTCAAGGTTCGTTGCATAGTTTGGTCTTCCGCAAAGTGAAGTCCTACTATGGTAACATGTGCTTGACTTAGGTATTGTTCTTTTTCTTCAGGGTTAATGCATAAAAGCAATATCCCGTCTCGATTTCTTTTATATAGCCTTCCAGCTAGTAATTGATACATAGCCAATTGCTCAATTAAATCCATTATGATAGGAAGTGGTATTTGTGAATCCATTTGAGCTATTGTCATCAATGACACAATGTTTTCTGACCATCTAGGTATCATTTCCACATAGAGAAAATAGGCATCTGGTAGATCATCGTCCACCCCTTTAGGTGATTCCCCTGAAAAAATCCTTGACAAATGATCTGCTCGTTGATGTGTAGTACCTTTTTTTACAACCACGGTGAAATCAAACTCGAGAAGAATGATGAACCATCTCACTATTCTCCCTGTGCTGTATGGCTTGTTGACCAAATATAACAAAGCTTGGTAGTACACAAAGAACACAAACTTGTTGGCTAATAGGTAATGTCTATACTTTTTAACGACATAGATCATTCCTAATCCTTCTCTTTCGGTGGTGGTGTAATTTTTTTCTACCATGTTCAATTGTCGGATAGCATAAGAAATAGGAAAGTCAATTTTCCCATCTCCTAGTTGGGCTAGTATACAACCAATAGCAAAGTTTGAAGCATCTACATGTACGTGGAATACCTTATCCCAATCTGGTGCTTTCAATATTGGAGCTGAGGTGAGAGATTGCTTAAGCTTCATGAAGGATTCTTCACATGCCTCGGTCCATTCAAAGTGCATAATTAAGCTATACATGGGTTTTGCAATTATAGGATACATGTAGATGAACCGTCGGCAACATCCACAATGTTCCTTGAAGGCTTTCACCCCCTTGACTGTTGTTGGTCTATGCAAATCAGCAATGACATGAATCTTCTCAATATCAGTAGCTATGTCATTTTTAGACACGATATGTCCAAGAATTTTCCCTTGTCTTCCCATGAATGTGCACTTTTTAGGGTTTAAGAAAATTCTATAAAGTCTACATTTCTCAAATACCTTTTTGAGGTGTTCAAAATGATCAACCTGGATTGATGAATGTACGCATAGATCATCCATGTATACTTCTAAGAATTTTCAAAGATACTCTTTGAAAGCATGGCTCATCAATCTCTGAAACGTGGTTGGAGCATTAGTTAACCCAAACGGCATAACCCGATAGGCAAATATACCCCATTCTGTTGCAAAAGCAGTTTTATGCTGATCTTTTGGGTCAACCAAAAGTTGATTGTATCCCGAAAAGCCCTCTAAGAAGCTGTAAAATTCTTTTTCTGACACTCGCTCTAAAACATGCTCAGCTATCGGAAGAGGAAAGTTGTCTCTAATGGTAGCTGCATTCACCTTTTTGAGATTAACACACACTTGTAATTTCCCATTCTTCTTAGACACTACCACAATTTGAGACACCCAATGTGTGTGTTCAATTTCGTAAATGAATTCAGTTTCCTTTAGTTTTTCAATCTCTTCTTTGATCTTCCTAGCAAATGTTTCATTATAAGTGTATGGTCTGTGTCTACTTGGTTTCGCATCATCTCTCATGGGTAAGTATATTGGTAGATTTCTGGATCAACACCCTTGAGATCCTTGTAAGACTAAGCGAAGATATCCCGGTATTCCTTTAACAAGCTCAGCAAAAGCTTTTCTTCTTCTTCTGTTAGGTTATTTGGAATGTAAGCCAGTCTAGGCTCTTCTCCTAGTTCAGCCAAGTGTACCCTTTTAGCGTTTTCAGGTCCTTCGTATGAATCGCCTTGTTTTCGTAGTTCTCTAACAGGTTGTTTGATTATGATTTTCCGATCTTGGAGAGTATACTTTTTATAATGGGATGGAACATGCATTACATCCTTACCATCCTCTTCCATGGTTTCCATTTTGGTTGTGTATATCTCCTTTACAGCTTTTTTCAACTCTTGATATTTCTTTTTCCGCTCGACTTTGGTCATGAGTGGTTTTTTATTCTAATATTTTTCGTGAGTACCCCTCCTTGCTTTTCTCAATGTTTGAGATATTTTTTAGTTTCTGTTTGAAGGATATCTGCCAGTTATTTTGTCCTTGACACAATCATTAGCATCTATCTGCATCAAGAATTATGTTTTACTGGAGACTGATGGCATAGATCGTGTTTTCACGATATTGGTGTCTTTCTTTCATCTATACCATTTTTATCTTCTTGATTTCTGGTTTGGAAAGTCAAAAAACTTTTCCTCCCCTCCCTTTAAGAGTAACTGAGCTCTCGTATGCTCTTTGCTTGACCCGAAATATTCTGAGGTAGCTGAGTGTTTATCTAACTCATCAGTTACATCGTAATAGAGATCAGAAAAGACTTGTTGAGATTTCATCAAGTCCTTTGTTTCCTCATCTTTGTTTTCAATTTTGAGGACTGACATCATTTGGATGGGGATTATGTCGTAGCCATCCTCATTGCAAAATTGAGTAGGCATAGACGTATTCACACATACATCCATTGTCGCCAAAATTTGAGTCCACTCGAATGCTTCAAATAAATGCTCTGGAAAGGGTTCAAGTATGTAGGCTTTGTTTGTACATTCCCTTTCTAGGATACATTCCTCTCATCTTAAGCTTCCCTTTTTTGAAGCTCCGCACATCTAGATAGGAGTGTCTTTGTTTTACTAGGATGGGATCTTAGTTTCAGCCGAAGAGATTGAATCAAACTCTTGGATCGGTGTTTTCAAGACATCTCTATAAGTGTGATCTTTTAGATTGACTCTCGTTATAGATCCCACCTGCTTCAAGTACAGATAGTTGTTTCCCCAATCTTGGATAAGTTGTACCTGTCACATGAAAGTTCTTCCCAATATGATTTCATAGTTGTGTTTTTTTTCCAAAGTCTACTATGGCAAAATTGTGTTGATATTCAATTCCACAGGAGTTGACTATCAATTTTTCAAGTAGCCCTAGTGGTCTCTCTCAATGTGTCCGTCAACCAACTGCAATTTCATTCGTGTTTGTCTAATGGTTGGCCATCCCCAGGATTCCCATAGTGCTTTAGTGGCTATGGCTATGCCAGCTCCACTATCCAGTATTTCCATGGTTTCAATGTCATTATATTTCACTGGGAGGGTAGTGTTTCCTTCTTCCCTTTCATAATATTCTCCGGCCTTGTTCATAGGAACTGATCGAATCTCTTTGTTTTTCAATTTTCCCAAAATCTTAGAGATTAACCTCGTTATCCCCACCTTCTCTAGGGTTTTTTGTAAATCGTTCCATAAGTATGGCATGAGTTTCAACAGTTCTCCCAAAGTAAGATTGCATTGGATAGGTGTAGACATGATTGAATGAATGTTGTCTACTTCTAGGGTTTGTTTGGCTCTTTTTACTTGAGTGGTCTTGCAAACGACGGATTCATCTTCGTTATCTCCCAAGTAAGAAGGTAATGTTTTTAATGTCAATGGTTTAGATATTCCTGAAGATTCTGATCTGCAATCCCCGTTTAAGGATTGTAAATCCGTGTTCATATTAGATGGTAGGTTATCCAACCAGACCTCCTCTATAGGAGCTGACTTTAAAGTTAAGCTCCCATCATTGATCTCTCTTACCTTTTCCCATAAGTGTCCTGGCCAGTCTTCCTCTACGAATAGAATTCCGTCTAAGGCATCTTCACTGCCCGGCACTATAAAATCTGGTTCATTTGTTTCAAGGTGGGTTTTGCCACCACATCGGATTTTGCTTTCGTTTCTTCTACCGCAAGCTCCTAGGTTTTGCAATACTTTCAACATTGGGTGTTTGTCTATCCAGCATTTCTTGCGTGATTCTTACCAAATTTTGATAAGCCTCCAGCTTTGCTGCTTCCATGTCTAGAGATGGATAGTTTTTCCATTTGTTTTCCATGTTTTGGCTTGCTTTAAGTCCTACTTGGTAGGCTTCCAAGGCAACAATAATAGGCTCAAAAGTTTTATCAACCAAAATGGATCCTCCAGATTTCACGGTTGTTTCCTTGAATTCACTACCAGTTTCTTTCAACTTGTCCTGGGGTAGCATTTTTGCTTTCTCTTCGTTTTCAACCCGTTGTTTTTGTTTTCTTATCTCATATCTTTTACTTCTGCTCCTTTTGATTCTTTGAGAAGAAACTTTCGTGTTCTCTAAATCATCAAAGGAGTTGTGTTTCTTTTTCTTTGCCTAGGCTCTAGTGATTACCTTGATTGGAACAATCGGTTCACTCTTTGATGAGCTACTAGGCATCACTTGGACTACGCTTACGACAAATTTACCCTTGTTCAAAGGATTCTTAGGACAATCTTCTGAAAAGTGTACTCCCTTTTTGCAACATTGTATGCAATAGGATTCTATTGGTTTAAGGTTTTTGTCAATCTCCTTCTTCCATTACTGTAGATGGACTAGGCTCTGCATAGGGTGTAACAGGCACTAATGCTTGTTCATTTATGACTCCTTCCAAGTGCATGTACTTTACAGGCACTGTATTATGTCTTGCATACGGAGGTTGTTGTCCCAACATAGGTTGAGGTCTTTCCATACCCATTGGTGGTCTTTGAGCTTGGGCCATATTAGGCTAATATCTGTATATGGGTTATCCCGGGGGCCTCATGGGCACGTACTCAACATTCCCATCATACTTTGGTATGAAGTAGCACTCGTGGGTTTCATGGTTGGTCCATTTACCCTCAATTGCACACCATTTTTGTGTCCTAATTGGTTGTCCCTATGGAGGTATCCCTTGTCCTCGTCCTCTCATAGGCGCTTTTTGCATATTGTTCATCATGTAGTTCATCCTTTTTAGCATATCTTCTATGGTTGAGAGTGGTGCCGCAAGAGTCGTTCCCACTTGTGCTGGTTTTGTGGATGTTGTTTTCTCGCTTTGGTTATCCTTAGGGTCATCTTCTTCATTAAAGATCTCGCAATTTTCTCCTAGGTCAATAGCATCAGACACACACGCTTTTAGGGTTGTATGCTTTTTACTATAGAGTATAGCATGAAGTTCTTTGTTTAGCAGTCCCTCCAAAAACAAAGATACAAGTTGTTCTTTTTCAGGTGTCTCCATCTCTAGGCATCTGGAAATGTATTGTTTCATTCGAGTTGCACAATCCCTAGCAGACTCACCATGTTTCTGTTTAAAGCTATAGATTTCAGCTACCGTATTATGTTTAATCCCTGTTTTGGAACAAGCAGCTACAAATCCTTGAGCTAATGTGTTCAAATCTATGATTGACCTTGGTGGAATGTTTTGAAACCATGTCAGAGCTTTTCCTTCTAATGTCATTCCAAACCCCTCGAATTGAGTATGGAAATTGAATATACGCTTTGCTCTTAGCACTTGCTTAAAGCTTGCTAAGTGGTCATATGGATCCCCTGATCCACTGTATTTTCTGACCCATTTTTGAAAATCAGCTGGTCTGACACGTCTATTTGGTTCAATTCCAGGTCTTCTGGGAGTTGGTCGTGTTCCGAGTCCTTCAAATTAGTGTGTTAGAAACAGTGACTCATGTAGCCTTGGACTGGTCTTAGTGTCACCCGATTTTCTATGTGATGAGGTGGTTTTTGGTTTCTGGTCCTTGACCCAAGATCAAATCCCTTATGGAATACCCCTGGTATTTGGTTTGTTCTACCTCCTCAGGAGTCATCATAACAAAGTTGTTGTTATAACAATCCCTAAACAGGTAAGTTGGTAGATCTGCAGATCCTTTATCTTTGATCTTGAAGATATAGATGAGAAGTCCACAAGAGATCTTTTATGTTTCTATCTTTCCAACAGTAGACTCTGATCCTAGGATTATCCGTACTAAGCCGTTTCAAAGGCTTCAAATCTACTTGATCCTATCCTTCAAATTCTAAAGTTGGTGGTCCTTCTTTTGCTGACATATCTAGGATTATAGTGTTTACTTCTAACTCCCATTTGTCTACCACATCAAGATTTTTGACTTGTACATATTGAGTTCCGTTTCGATCCATGTACACTTTTCCTTGTTTGTTTGCCCTAACCTCTTCTTCGAACTCAATACCATGGTCATCAATATGAATAACATACTCCTCGTTAGGGTCCAAATAAACCTGGGGTCCATGATGGTTAGTCTTGTAAAAAGAGAGTATATGCTTATAGCGCATTGTTGTTCCGGTTTCCGAGTGAGTCGAGTAAGAAGACATTTCAGATGTTGAATTTGAAAAAGTGTTTGAGACCATTAGGGAATTTCGGAGGTCATTTGGAGGGCCTTCTAAGAAAATGTATTTTTTGCACTCTCTCTCTAGGAAAAATGGCAAATAATAGAGCTGGTTCTTTCATAGTAAAAGTTCAAAAAGTGTACTTTAAGTAGATTCCTTACTCTTCTGAACATTCGTTCGTAGTGATTGAGGGATAATCCTCTTTTCAGTTGCATTGAATGAACCTCGTCAATATGGAGGGAATGAGGCTAACATGGAGGGACGAAGGCGCAGCCGCTATTCACTTTCCATTAAACCTGCACATTTGGCTAATGGCGCACTCCTCAAAAATGTTACCCAGAAACGAGCCAAATATCACCTTCACATTGATTTGGACAATGAGTACCAACCATTGATTAAGTGTAGTAAAACAAACACACATATACCTCCCGCTTCCATAGACACGCTCAGAGCTCAGGGAACTAAACACATAGATATCTGGACGAGAGGCTCTCTCTACCCTAAGAATCCAATGACTAATGCGTCTCCACCGTTTGTCAATCCTACAAGCTTATTGACCTTTGCTGGTGATGGAGAAAAGGGCCTTCTGGGTTATTGTAAATCTCTTAGAAGAGAAGCTGAAACTTACAAGGGCATTCTCCAAGCTCAACAATGTGAGATTGTTCGCCTTTCACAATTACATTCTACAGATCAGGTTACCATTTTGCAACATAAAACAGAGGTACAAGAACTGAAAGGAAAGGTGCGAAGTTGTCAAATGAAGGACACCATCTTGGGTGCTCGTATCCGCAAGAAGAAATTGCGCAATCTTGAAACATTGTAGGTTGCATCAGGAGGTCTCAAGAAAAGAATTCGAGCATTAAGGTGATACTTCTTGGTTGGCTACATTGTCTTAGTTAAGTAATCTTTTTGTTTTTTCTTGTTATGCATTGTTTTCATGTGCCTAAATAGTGTTAGTGAAGCAAATTTTCTGTTATTTACTTATGCATTGTCTTCATGTAGAGATTCAATCTATCCTTACAAGGAAAACATTGACCCCAAAGCCAATATAGGAAAGAGATTGAAGCCACTTATAAGTAGAAGCCTGGCAGCAGATGTAGTACATGACAAGAAGTTTAAGGTCCTACAACGAAATGTAGTGGACCGCTTTATTTCAGAGAACTCAATGCATGCAAAAGAGATACAAGGCACACTTGATTCACTTGGTGTAAGCAAAAGAGGATATTCGGCTATCCAAAAGTC
Organism: Adiantum capillus-veneris; assembly: GCF_014529385.1. Taxonomy (NCBI): domain Eukaryota; kingdom Viridiplantae; phylum Streptophyta; class Polypodiopsida; order Polypodiales; family Pteridaceae; genus Adiantum; species Adiantum capillus-veneris. Next base: position 30,814,644 of record NC_140937.1, on the reverse strand, counting down.
TGTCTCATCCATCTTTGTTAAGAAGGGTATAAAATCCAAACTTGTACCATCAGCCTCAAGTGTTTGGAAAGAGAGGCTTCAGCCTACCGATGCACAGGGAGACTATCTTGGACAACCCTTTCATATTAAAGAAACTTACAGTGGCCATGGAGCAAACATGGCATATGATGAGTTCAATAATATTTTTATGGACCTGCGGATATTACAGAAGAGAATGGTGGAGTTTTACAACATCACATTTGAAGAGTCACGAGGGGTATTACATTTTGTGTTAAAACTGGATGAGTGTGAGATTGTTAAAGAGAAAAAGCTAGAGCGTGTTACTATTACTTTAATGAATAGAGCCCTCTCAAAGTGTCCTAGTGATGATCCTTTATATTTTAGTATTCAATCAGAATCTAACATATGGTGGCTTGGTGCGTTTGAGGTAAGCGAGATTCTCAGGTAAGCTCAAATGTTCACATCTACTTAAGTCTCATTTATTTTGTGTTGCAGGTAAAGAAAGAAGATCATGAGATTCTATATTGGGTGTTCCATGGAACTAATATTCCGGAGGTGATTGATCGACAGACTTTCAAGTTCAGTGGCATCTTGCAGGTGACCTCAAAACATTAAAGTGCATGTATAATTGTGGAATGGGTGCAATGGCAAAGTCGCCGTGTTTGTTCTTCATGGAGCCTGCAAAGGTCATGGACCCAAAGTGGTGGAGAAAAGTTCCAACACGTCACATTGAGGATCCTGCTTTTCGATCGGTTTTGAAAATACCACTTGTGAATGTCCACATTTGTACAATGCATGCCCTTTGTAGAATTGTGGAGAAATTGGTCTACTTATATATCGGGTTTGCTTGGAAGATTAAGAACTCGGTAGAACGACAAGTAGCCCTGCAGTGCTTAGAAATGGTACTATCGGATATGGGGCCTCATGGTGGCAATGTGAAAATCTAGCGGGATGAAAAGAGATCAACTGCTGAGAAGGATGTCCCATGCAAACCATCCATCGGTGGGGTGAAGGCACGGAGGTTTTTATCTAAACCCCAAGGTACAAGAGATCTGAAGCTAACAAAACATGGAAAAATATATAACACATCTTATGTTAGCAAGGTAGAGTATCAGATCTGGAAAAAGCTACATATTGCAGTCAAAGACCAAGAACCAACTACTCGTAACGCGAAGGCTGGGGTTTGGCGATCAATAGACATCCTATTTTTGATGTGCGACAAAGATGACTGGTCACAAGGTGATATGAACAAGTTCAAGGAGAATCTCAACCTTCTGAAAAAATCATTCATGACAGCATGGACAGACACCCAGATTACTCACTACATGGTATTATCGTGTATTTCATTCTCTCTTATGTGAAAATATGTGAGTGTAAAACATTCTAACTAATCTGTTTTCATATCCAGCACATCATCTTCAATCATTTACCATATTTTATACAAAAGTATGAGAACCCGGCAATATGGAATACCCAAGGGATGGAAAAGTCTCATTACATGGCGAGAAATGCTTATTTCAGGCACACACGACATGGTGGCTCTCGAATCAAGGCTAACAGTTTGAGAGAACTATTTGAATGGTTCTATCATAGAATCATTCATCGAATGCAGGCAAAAGAAGTCTTGGAAAATTCAACAACAGCACAAGCCATCAGACATTTACGACAACAAAAAGTTAAAAGATCAATGGCATACAACAACTCCGGAGCTCGTGAAAGTCAACGAAGGTGGAGAGAGACAATGGTGTATGTGAATCACAAGTGGAGAAAGATACTCTGAGTGGATGACATTGTAAAAAATTTATGTAATACATGATCTTATACAATTGCTACTTGAAGTGTATCAAGATTTTGAAGGTTCAATTTTGTTTTTTGGCACGTCACCCTTGTAACGAATCATGAGATGTTTTCCATACTCTAAAAGTTCATCTGGGTTTTGTCTACCAAGAGCTAGTGCCATTGCTGTGTAGGTGTAGTAATACGCTGCCCGACCACCTGTATAGCCCGGGCAGTAACCAAAACAATCTCTAGCAAACACTTTGTCCACAAGAATGACTTTATCTGCACTTTTGGGCACCACCACCCAAGAAGCATGATAGTGTCTTGAATGTGTAAGTTGCTATTGAACCCTCTTGTGACATGGAATTGTGAAAAACTACTATCGGCGACTTGCAAAGCTTTGAAAGATACTGCACTAGGGCCGCATCCCTTCCACGATACTCTTGAGTCCGCCGCCGAAGGAAGTCATCCTTGTCAGCAATCCAAGACTGCACATATCATGTCAGAAGTGACACAAAGAGAGAGAGAGAGAGAGAGAGAGAGAGAGAGAGAGAGAGAGAGAGAGAGAGAGAGAGAGAGAGAGTTACCATGAAGCTCT